>NC_060127.1:209222619-209522869 GCF_021461395.2 Schistocerca americana | reverse complement strand
GTTCTGATATTGAGAAAACTATTTACACTTACAGAAAAAATGTCCTTAATTCATTGGACAACAAATCAAAGGCAACTAGCATATTCTGTGATCTGTCAAAGGCGTTTGACTGTGTGAATCACAGCATTCTTTTAAGTAAATTAAAATATTATGGCGTCACTGGTAGTGGTGCAAAGTGGTTTCAGTCATATCTTACTAATAGAAAACAAAGGGTGTCATTATGTAACACTTCAGCAGTAGTCAATCAAACATCATCTGACCGGGCAGAAATTACATGTGGTGTTCCCCAAGGTCCCATACTAGGTCTACTATTGTTTCTTGCGTATATTAATGACCTGTCATCTGTTACATTACCAGATGCCAAGTTCGTCTTACTTGCAGATGATACAAACATTGCAATAAATAGTAAATCAAAAATAAATTTAGAAAGGGCAGCTAATCAAATTTTTACTGACATTAATAAGTGGTTTATAGCCAATTCACTGTCATTAAACTTTGAAAAGAACCACTATATGCAGTTCAGAACGTCCAAGAGTGTTCCTTCTGGTGTGTATATAAAATATGATGAGATGGAAATAGGAGAAGTTGAGAGTGTAAAATTCTTGGGATTACAACTTGATAATAAATTCAGTTGTGAGCAACATACTAACGAACTGCTAAAGCGCCTAAACAAGTCTGTGTTTGCAATGCTAATGATGTCACACATAGGATATATAAATATAGAAAACTGGCATATTTTGCTTATTTTCACTCCATTATGTCATATGGTATCATATTTTGGGGTAACTCAACAAACAGAGAAAAATTTTTTAGAGTACAGAAGCATATAATAAGAGTAATGAGTAGTGTAAATTTAAGAACATCATGTCGAAACCTATTCAAAGAATTGGGCATATTAACCACAGCTTCTCAGTATATTTATACCTTAATGAAGTTTGTTGTAAATAATAAATCTCTTTTTCCAACTAACTGCTTAGAACACAGCATCAATACTAGGAATAAGAACAATACACATAAAGATTTAAAATCACTTACTCTTGCCCAGAAAGGAGTCCAGTATTCAGCAATGCATATTTTCAATAAGTTACCAGCAACCATTAAGAGTTTAGTTTCAGACAAGGCACAATTTAAACATAATTTAAAATATTTTTTGGTGGCCAACTCCTGCTATTCCATCCATGAGTTTCTCAACAAGTGCAGTAGACCATTTTAATGAAAATTGATTATACTTTAATTTTTGACAATACTTGGTTGTAACAGCCAAGTAACTACCTACTGTGTGAATGATGGATGTATGGAAAGCAGATTTAAGTCTTAAGTCTGTAAATAGTGGAAGTTCAATTTTAAAACTTGTACGTAATCTGACTGTTCTTATCTGAGGATGACTGAAATGAATAACTTACTTTCATTTTTGACAATACTTGGTTACAACAGCCAAGAAACTAGAAAATGTCTGAATGAGGGGTTTAATGAAAGCAGATGTACGTATTAAACCTGTAAATATTAGAAGTTTAAATTTAATTCATGTACATAATTTTACTGTTTATTGACTGAGGATAATTAAAATTAATGAAACTCAAGTTTTTCCAATTACATTTTTGTAATGCGTTTATCAGACATGTTCCACATGCAGGAGGATTCCTTCTTTTATGGGTCTATGGTATGAATAATTAATCTAATCTAATCTAACTGTTAGTAGGGCAAGTTCCGTACTTTTATGGCTTTAAGTTGGCATCACTGGGATGAGCCCTGATCAGCTGATGTATCAATATTGTTTTGTTTAGAACCTCAAAAATACATTTCAAGATGGCGAGTCCGCTTGAAACGACCACATTAGTTGAACAGTGTTCTGTTATTTGTTTCTTACTTGCTGAAGGCGAGAAACCAGTGAATATATACTGTAGGATGTCTAAAGTTTATGGTGAAGTCGTACGAATCGTACTAATTTTTACAAGTGGGCAGAGCAGTTCAAAAATGGTCGCGACTCAGTGTCTGATGAGCAACGTCCTCGCCGACCAGTTGTAGTTTCAACTACCTCACTTGAAAGTCGAACTGATGACATTATTCGTGCCGACCGCCGTGTGGCTGTGGAAATGATAGTTGATAAGGTTCAAGTTCATAACATTGTCTGTAACAAACCGAAGTACCGCAAAACATGTGCAAGATGGGTCGCAAAGGAACTGACGTGGCTACACAAGGAACAAGGTTGAGAGTGTGCACAGAGCTAAAGGTACGTTATGAAAGAGAAATGTTAACTGGTGATGAAACTTGGGTTACTATTATGAGCCACAATCAAAAAGAAAAGCATGGGGTGGAAGCACACCAACTCATCTGTCAAGAAAAAATTCAAAACCCAAGCATCAGCAGGAAAAGTAATGTTGACAGTGTTTTGGGTAGTTGAAGGTCCAGTTTTTTGTGATTATCTCGAAGAGCAGTGTACAATGAACAGCCAATGCTTCTCGGATTTGCTTTTAAACAAGGTGAAGCCAGCAGTTAGAGAGAGACATCTCAGAGGAGAGGTGTGATTCTCCAGCAAGACAACACACGTCCTCATATTGCTCAACTAACCCATGAAACCATCGACAAAATGGGGTCGGAAGTACTGCCTCATCCCCTTACAGTCCTGATTTAGCACCTAGTGATTTCCATTTGTCTGGTGCGCTGCTGGGGGCATTACATGGGTACGTGGGAAGAGATTCCAGGACAACGAGGACGTGAAAAAGTTTGTGTGAAATTGGTTGAAACATCATAATAAAGAGTTCTTCGCAGCCAGAATAAGAAAGCTTGTAGCCTGTTGGAACAAGTGCATAAATGTTCAAGGTGATTATGTTAAAAAGAAAAAAAAATAGTGTTTTGTAAAAATAAACGCTTTTTTCTCCAGGCCAATTTGTCTTTTTAATTATTGAAAGACCCTCGTATACTAAACCTTAATGCATGATGCAGCATTTTTTCACGTATCTCAATGTTTATGGCGTCATGTCTCTTGAACGTCGTGTCATAATGTTCAAATGTTTGTGAATTCATATGGGACCAAACTGCTGAGGTCATCGGCCTCTAAACTTACACACTACTTAAACTAACTTACGCTAAAGACAACACACACACCCATGCCCGAGGGAAGACTCGAACCTCCGGCTGGAATGGCCGCCCGATTCGTGGCATGGTTCGTGTCATACAGTGACACATTTATGTAGGTATATTCAGCAGCATATGTGGATACTTTGAACGAAATACGTTGTCAACAGAGTTACTAGCAAAGAAGTAATAAATTTAAATGACATGCATGATGCGGCAGTTTTTTACGCATCTCATTTTTATGGCGTCGTATCTCCTGAGCTATGAAAAGTTGATAGTTCTATCCCCCCCCCCCCCCCCGCCGGCGATGGTTGTGTGACAGGTAGGAAAATGTGTAACAAGATTGGCTGAAATCGGTTTGGTGGTTTTAGGAGGACACACTGGTGTCCAAAATTAAAGCAACAAACCGATATTTCTCCTTCCTGTGTCTAATTCACGATATAATCATACACTACTGGCCATTAAAATTGCTACACCAAGTAGAAATGCAGATGATAAACGGGTATTCATTGAACAAATATATTATACTAGAACTGACATGTGATTACATTGTCACGCAGTTTGGGTGCATAGATCCTGAGAAATCAGTACCCAGAACCTCTGGCCGTAATAACGGCCTTGATACGCCTGGGCATTGAGTTAAACAAAGCTTGGATGGCGTGTTCAGGTACAGCTGCCCATGCAGCTTCAACACAATACCACAGTTCATCAAGACTACTGACTGGCGTATTGCGACGAGCCAGTTGCTCGGCCACCATTGACCACTCGTTTTCAGTTCGTGAGAGATCTGGAGAATGTGCTGGCCAGGGCAGCAGTCGAACATTTTCTGTATCCAGAAAGGCCCGTACAGGATCTGCAACATGCGGTCGTGCATTATCCTACTGAAATGTAGGGTTTCACAGTGATCGAATGAAGGGTAGAGCTACGGGTCGTAACACATCTGAAATGTAACGTCCACTGCTCAAAGTGCCGTCAATGCGAACAAGAGGTGACCGAGACGTGTAACCAATGGCACCCCATACCATCATACCGAGTGATAACGCCAGTATGGCGATGACGAATACACGCTTCCAATGTGCGTTCACCGCGATGTCGCCAAACACGGATGCGACCATCACGATGCTGTAAACAAAACCTGGATTCATCCGTAAAGATGACGTTTTGCCATTCGTGCACCCAGGTTCGTCGTTGAGTACACCATCGCAGGCGCTCCTGTCAGTGATGCAGCATCAAGGGTAACCGCAGCCACGGTCTCCGAGCTGGTAGTCCGTGGTGCTGCAAACGTCGTCGAACTGTTCGTGCAGATGGTTGTTGTCTTGCAAACGTCCCCGTCTGTTGACTCAGGGATCGAGACGTGGCTGCACGATCCGTTACAGCCACGCAGATAAGATGCCTGTCATCTCGACTGCTCGTGATACGAGGCCTTTGGGATCCAGCACGGCGTTCCGTATTACCCTCCTGAACCCACCGATTCCATATTCTGCCAACAATCATTGGATCCCGACCAACGCGAGCAGCAATGTCGCGAAACGATAAACCGCTATCGCGATAGGCTACAATCTCGCCTTTATCAAAGTCGGCAATGTGGTGGTACGCATTTCTCCTCCTTACACGAGGCATCACAACAATGTTTGAGCAGGCAACGCCTGTCAAGTGCTGTTTGTGTACGAGAATTCGGTTGGAAACTTTCTTGATGTCAGGACGTTGTAGGTGTCGCCACCGGCGCCAACCTTGTGTGAATGCTCTGAAAAGCTAATCATTTGCATATCACAGGATCTTCTTCCTGTCAAATTTCACGTCTGTAGCACGTCATCTTCGTGGTGTAGCAGTTTTAATGGCCAGTAGTGTATAAACCGACAACAGGTGTCCGTGTGATCGTGTTCTGCACGGAAGATGGCATTCCGGTAAAACCGTGCCAGTGATGACGTTAGAGCACCCGTCAACTGGGTTAGTGTTTGTCGGCAGTCCCACATCCACTATGGCTGTGCACACAGTCACAGACGGTGCAGTATGGGACAGAGAAGACCCCTGCTAGGCTCTGCAGTGGAGTGTCGTAGAAAGAATGGGAGCAGGACAACTGATGCGGTCCGATGGCTTAAAGTGAGTCGTTCTGTTGTTTCTCGGATCTGGCGACAATTTATAGAGACCGGAACTCTATCCCAAAGACCAGGGCAGGGCCCACCACGATTGACATCAGAAAGAGAAACCACGAGTTGGCTTTAAGGGTACAACGGTACCGCTTTAGTACTGCACGGCAACTGGCATCTGACTTCACAGCATCCACTGCACGTGACGTATCGTGGCAAGCGCTATACAGAAGGTTTCGGCAGAGTGGCCCGTATTGTCGAGGACTTGCCCTAAGTTACCTCTGACACGCCTTTACAGAAGGGAATGTCTAGAGCGGAGTCGTCAACATGCCACGTGGGCGGTCGATTAGTGGCGCAATGCTATTTTCACAGATGACTCCCGAATTGGTCTGGAGAGTGAATCTCGACGGATTCGCCTCTGGAGTAAATGTGGAATACGATTTATGGACCCAAACATGGTGGGAGGTGACCAATATCCCTTGCGGTTGTTGCGAGGTGCTGTGGGCCCAGAATTTGTACTGATGGACAGTAATGCTCGACCTAATAGACGACGGGTGGTGATGTTTTCTTGGAGACAGAAGATATTGTACGCACGGCGTAGTCCGCTCCCGATTTGAGTCCCAAAGAGCACGTCTGGGATGCACTACAGAGATGGGTTGCATCACGTCAGCATCCGTCGGCCACTCCCTAAGACTTACCAACAACTCTGCAAGAAGAATGGGCGTTGTTGCCTCACCATGACATTATTCACTGCATGTCGCGTCTTGTCAGGCCTGTGTTGCTGCCAGAGGTGGTCACACCCCGTACTGACCACATTAACCAGTTGTCAGAATGTGTGTGCAAATCTCGTAAGTAGGAGAAAATGAACATTTTTGTCTACCATTACGTGTGTTGTAGTTGTTTACTTTCTGTGTTCTTTCCACTGTTTCTACTTTACTATCATCTGTTTATACTGTTTTATGGGAAAATAAACGCAATCTTACAAAAATTCCGTTTGTGGCTTTAATTTTGGACACCAGCATATGTACACACACGCGCACACACACACACACAACATACGCGTACATCCATTTTTGTAAATTGAAGGGATTATTCATGTCTGCTCGAAATTCTTCCGCTTATTGGTGCAGTGAACACTGTTGCGTGCGAAACAACGCAAGACGCACTTATCCCAGCGAAGACACAGTGCACACTAAGGCTAAGCGCGAAATGAAATGCGCGCAGCACGTGGAATGCGACGTGACGGTACAGCGCGACGCGCGCGTTCTGCACATGCCGCGCTGCTCCTCTCAATATTCACACCCTCACACACACTTTGTACGGCCAACTGGCGACGCTCCTTGCTAACAAAATCGAAGCCCTCACACCCTGTAATCTTTCTCAAACGATTTTACAGAAAGTACTCAGTAAAAATATTTCGTTTTAGGGTTACTGGTAGCGTTATATGCCAGCTTCGTACTGAAGTGCCCATCATACCGCTAATGGTCATACTTATTGTGATATACACGTTTTAGTAAGACACTGCGCAAATTTCGAGAAGGTTGGAACGAATAATAGGGGTCACTGTGATTTTCCGTTTGGTGCATATTACATTATATGTTGCTGCGTATGAAATTTAGCTAACATATTGAACTTTTCTTTAGACTTGGGAGTAGGTATTTATCTGTCTCCAATCTCAAGAATTAATCCTATGTACACTTTCACGCACAATCTCACTTCCACGAGAATGAAATATTCACAACATCCCACTTGTCTCCTAAACTGCTTGAGACATCGAAACGACAATTCGGCGAATGGTAGCACACAGGGAGGAGAGTATTTTGCCAATTCATAAACACACGGAACTTTCTTTTCCATGGCGACACATCAGAAATTATAGTTTCTATTTTATTTTTTCACTCCAGTGACAGTAATTTCTTAAGATTTATTGACAGCTAGTGACAACAGTTTCCTAGTATGAAAATAAACATGAAATTTCTTCTCTTATGTTACTGTAAGTTGGCACAATGAGTTTTTCGTAAGCTATTGAGCTCTCTAGTCGAAAATTACTTGTTTAGTGAGACACTGTTTCAGAATTCTGTTGCAGTAGCTGCTGTGAGATGCCTCTGTGCAAATTATACCGTGTTTTGGCAAAAGAAGTAGAATTAAATCTGTCAACAAGAGAAATGTGGCCGTTACTCGTAAATGGTGATGCTTCTTCAAATGCGAAAAGGTTAACAATTCACATAAAAGTGAATCGCCAACTCTACTGGCATTTTGGTTGAATCCTCGTAATCCATCGTATTTACAACACTGGACGACTGGAATTGAAATTTACCAAAGGATTTTATTCCTTTTCTTCATCTGAGCAGTGTTAATATAATGATGAGTGTATTCTTCTCTCGGAATGACACTCACATCCGAGATGGTGGTTACTCACCTACAACGTGCCAAACTGAAGAAGTGTGATATGTTATCGAGAAAAGTAAACAATTGATCCATCGCACAACACAATGGTCAGTCTATTGTCAGCAGCTAAGAACAATACACGCGACTGGAATGTGGTGTTTCTTGCGAGAGGAAGAGTTCATTTCGTTCGAGAAGCATTGTCATGAAAGAAGCTCCGCGTTTGTCAGCAATACAGTACAACAAACTAAATATATCAAATCACCACACTCTTTCACGATACTCATGCTTTCGGAATAATACCGACCACTTCTTCATTTGTGTAGTCTGTTGTATAATTAATTTATTAATGCTGCTAGTATGTATATAACCACTGAAATGCTTTTTCTCGTCATGATGAGCCAATTAAAACATTGTTATTCGTGAACGCTTCTCGACTGTATCTAGCCTGCAGTTGAAATGTAATGTCCACATGCATGTAGTATAACGACATCTCTTATTACATCCACATACAAGTAACGATAGTGAAAATTACGTACTTCAGATCCTGGCCGGTTTTTACCAGGAGCACAAAGGTGTTATACCCGTGGAAATTACGCCTTTTCAGCTTTTTGTAACAGGTCGTAGTGATGCAGGCAATAGGCAAAATAATGTGAACACCTGTACTTGGGAATTGTTTATTAATAAGGGGTTGGAACCCTATTTGCCCACAATGCAGCTGCGATTCTTCTTGGAATACTACATCTACATCGACGCAGATACTCTGAAAATCACATTTAAGTGCCTGGCAGAGGGTTCCTCGAACCACCTTCACAATTCTCTATTATTCCAATCTCGTATGGCGCGCGGAATGAACGAAGACCTGTATCTTTCCGTACGAGCTCTGATTTCCCTTATTTTATCGTGGTGGTCGTTCCTCCCGGGGTTGGGACACTTGGGAGGGGCGACAGTTGTGAGGAGACCCGGCCGAACAGGCAGTGGGCGGTCTACAGGGACACCAGACAGGGTAGCGCAGCGCTGTACAGCATAAGTTATTGGCGGTGCGTGAACGTCAACAAGAAGTGTAAAGGAAGAATATCCACCAGAAACGACTTAGTTTTAGGCGAAGGCAGGCATACATGTATTCCGGACGTCGCGGCTGATGAAGTGCGAAAACTACTTTGCAGGCTTGGAAGAAACTCATTTTCGATATGGGACCAAGGCACTGGAACATTGCTCGAAAAAGTGCATTAATCTACAAGGAGACTGCATTGAAAAATAAAAAAAGTTTCAGTGATGTAAGTACTTTTTTTCTATTCTGTTCCAAAAACTTTTCAAACCACCATCATACACTCCTGGAAATTGAAATAAGAACACCATGAATTCATTGTCCCAGGAAGGGGAAACTTTATTGACACATTCCTGGGGTCAGATACATCACATGATCACACTGACAGAACCACAGGCACATAGACACAGGCAACAGAGCATGCACAATGTCGGCACTAGTAAAGTGTATATCCACCTTTCGCAGCAATGCAGGCTGCTATTCTCCCATGGAGACGATCGTAGAGATGCTGGATGTAGTCCTGTGGAACGGCTTGCCATGCCATTTCCACCTGGCGCCTCAGTTGGACCAGCGTTCGTGCTGGACGTGCAGACCGCGTGAGACGACGCTTCATCCAGTCCCAAACATGCTCAATGGGGGACAGATCCGGAGATCTTGCTGGCCAGGGTAGTTGACTTACACCTTCTAGAGTACGTTGGGTGGCACGGGATACATGCGGACGTGCATTGTCCTGTTGGAACAGCAAGTTCCCTTGCCGGCCTAGGAATGGTAGAACGATGGGTTCGATGACGGTTTGGATGTACCGTGCACTATTCAGTGTCCCCTCGACGATCACCAGTGGTGTACGGCCAGTGTAGGAGATCGCTCCCCACACCATGATGCCGGGTGTTGGCCCTGTGTGCCTCGGTCGTATGCAGTCCTGATTGTGGCGCTCACCTGCACGGCGCCAAACACGCATACGACCATCATTGGCACCAAGGCAGAAGCGACTCTCATCGCTGAAGACGACACGTCTCCATTCGTCCCTCCATTCACGCCTGTCGCGACACCACTGGAGGCGGGCTGCACGATGTTGGGGCGTGAGCGGTGGACGGCCTAACGGTGTGCGGGACCGTAGCCCAGCTTCATGGAGACGGTTGCGAATGGTCCTCGCCGATACCCCAGGAGCAACAGTGTCCCTAATTTGCTGGGAAGTGGCGGTGCGGTCCCCTACGGCACTGCGTAGGATCCTACGGTCTTGGCGTGCATCCGTGCGTCGCTGCGGTCCGGTCCCAGGTCGACGGGCACGTGCACCTTCCGCCGACCACTGGCGACAACATCGATATACTGTGGAGACCTCACGCCCCACGTGTTGAGCAATTCGGCGGTACGTCCACCCGGCCTCCCGCATGCCCACTATACGCCCTCGCTCAAAGTCCGTCAACTGCACATACAGTTCACGTCCACGCTGTCGCGGCATGCTACCAGTGTTAAAGACTGCGATGGAGCTCCGTATGCCACGGCAAACTGGCTGACACTGACGGCGGCGGTGCACAAATGCTGCGCAGCTAGCGCCATTCGACGGCCAACACCGCGGTTCCTGGTGTGTCCGCTGTGCCGTGCGTGTGATCATTGCTTGTACAGCCCTCTCGCAGTGTCCGGAGCAAATATGGTGGGTCTGACACACCGGTGTCAATGTGTTCTTTTTTCCATTTCCAGGAGTGTATTATAGGAATAAGCTATACGCCATGATGTCCTTCTCGCCGTTCTGCCTGTCTATCTGCTCCTGCCCCCATCTCTCTATCCATCACCTCCTCCCCCTGTCGATCTCCACCTCCTTAATCCCCCTCTCTTTGCCATCTCCCCCTTCTCCCCCTCTGTATGCCAATTTCCTTCTCCCCTCCCCCTCCGTCCACCTCCGATGTTGAGCCTCGTTGATTGTTACTGCCACAACACCTTTATTGGGAAAAGTCGCTTCAAAGGAGCGAGTAGAATGGGTTCGGATCATTCGCTTATGCATATTGCACACGAGGGACCTCTGCTGCTGCTGGCTCTGCGAGAGTAGTAGCTTCAATGACAATTCTTTGCATAGTTTTAATCTGCAAACAGCTGGAATTACAAAGCTTCTGACGATTCAGTTTCCTTAGTAGTATCCTAATCTCAAGCCGATAAGCCATAAATAGAAGCTCACTGTTTTCTGTTAAAACCGACTATGAGGAAGAAAACAGAACAGAACACTGTCGTATATAGAATTTCCGTTTCAAATTGTATGAAAAGTAACAATTATTGAACTACAGTAGAGCGTCGATTACCCGAAGTAATTGGGGGACATGGGTGTTCGGAAAACTGGTTTGTTCGGATAATCGAACTGTACATGTTTATTTGCCAAAAAGAAGTACTGTACAGTAAATTAATTCATAGAAACAGACATCTCTTTTAGTATTACAAAGTAACATACAAAGGCAACTTCAGGAGTATATAGTGTAAGAGGTCCGAGCAGAAGTAATTTCGATGTATTGCTCATGCGCTGCCTGCGATACGTAAGCTATAAGAGAATCTCAGACCAGAGAGCAGTGTTGACTGCAGTAGTAACTGTGTAGCTGTAGCAGTTAAGTTGTTACTAGTCTGGAGTCTGCTCTGGTCTGGTATGGTGTATCGTGTTGTCTGGGCCGGTCGCGGTGCAGCGATGCCGGAGCCTCAGCATTATTGTATAAGGTAAAAAGCAGCCTCGCGCATATCTAGTAATGTCATCTCAAGTCCCATGTAAATGTTTTAAAAAATCTCCTAATAATAATCTTTCTCATAAAAAGTAACTTTTAACAACCATTCATTTCAATTTAAAGAATTTACTAATTTCTCCAATCCATGATCATCCCGATTATTGCAAAAGAAAAATTAGTTGTTTCCTTTCATAAATGACAAATCTATCGGCCAGCATTGCACAGGGCTGTGCCAGAAAAATTTATTGTATGAGCAGATATATATGCGTTATCCGGAGATTTCATTGAGGTAAGAATTTTTCTTTTTTATTCAGAATGATCTTTCAGGGCCATGACGCACCACTGCTGACGTCGAAAATTTACCAGGTGAAATTCACAGTCAATTATTCAAAAATTATAAGTGAGCGAAAATTTAATTGAGAGGTTAGTTACATTGTATTCTTACCAGGTTACTGAATTTATTTTTTGTTGGGACGTTACACTGAATGTGAACGACATAATTATAATTTTTACTGTTGAGAAGTTTAGGAATTTTTCTGTTTTGAGGTTACACTAAACGTGAATGAATTTTGTGGGGAGGTTACAATAGTAATAATCTCGTACTTGTCCCTCATAGAAAGGACAACACGTTTACGTTTAAGCATTTCGTATCGTCAAGTTCACTTCTTCACGCAGCAGCACACAAGTGCTCGTAACAGAGAACAGAAGGTGACTGTTTGCACCATGAGAAGCTCTTCTTGGAGGCGCGCAATCCTTCAAACTGGGCGGAGTGGCACGCCTCAACTCTAAGCTGGCTCAGCTGTTGCTGTGAACAGCTTTGATACTGCCGCTACTACTACCGCCAGTGCCAAGCCGACAGAAGTGTGCTGATTGTTGGAACACAGCGACTGGCTGCTTGGCCGGTCAGCAGCGCCTCGTGAAGGCCCCATTAGAAGCAATGTTCCGCCAGCGGTGGCCTTGTGCGGCAACTACTGTGGGAAACTTGGTGTGGGAGTGAGGGGGGATGATGGACGGTAGGTGGGAGAGTTGACCGACGTTCGGATAATCGACGCACTACTGTATATGAAACAAAATCGTCATAGCTTGTGGCCTTGTGGCATGATGGGAATTAATATGTGGACGTGCAGGTGGCTTGTTGTTGGCATTCGGATGAGCTCTTCAGTAAGCAAAACTGGAGCAGTTGGGGTACTGGGAATCCGCATTTCGCGGTCGAGAGGTCTCTTCACCTCCAACAGGTGACTGTGTGGTGTGCGGTGTCCGGTCACGGAATAATCGGTGCGATACTCCCTGATGGCACCGTGACTACGGAACAGTACATGAAGGTTTTGGAAAATGATTTCATCCCCATTATCCAAAGTGACACCGATTTCGACAAGATGTGGTTCATGCAAGACGGAGATTGACTCCATTGAAGCAGAAGAGTGTCTTATGTCATGGAGGAGCGCTTTGGGGACCGCATTCTGGTTCTGGGGTACCCAGAGGCCACTGGCATGGGCCTCGATTGGTCGCCATATTCTCCGGATATGAGCGCATGCGACTCCTTTTTGTGGGGCTATATTAAGGACAAGGTGCACGTTGACAATTGGCAATAACCACTTTGCTAACAGTGGTAACTGCATGTAAGTGGCACAATGAAAGATGTCTGATGGGTCCGTCGTTCAGCTCCGTCACGCATCGATTTTCTCTGGAACACTTCCTGTCGGCTTCCTCGTCTCTTTCATTTCGACCTAGCTGTTGCAGTGTCAGAATTGCATGGTGAAGCTAAACGTTGCAGCTTCTGTTGGTAGCGCCGAACGCCGATTACGTCAGCATTTCTCCTCACATGTCTCTGTCCACCGCAAAGACCAATCTTGCCATTTAGACTTTTGTTCATTATTTTCAGCAACTGTTCTTGAAGAATTGTTGTTCCATTCACCCCCCTCCCCCCCACCCCCCACCCCGCCGTGCAATCAGTCTTTTGTGCCACCTATGCTTGCTTCACACAGTGAAGAGAAAGATTGGATATGGTGAACGCTCAAAAAGTAGTAAGACTGCTCGACACAGTGAAAATAAAATAATGTTCTCGTATAATTTCAAAAGAACAACTTCAGAAAGTTACCGAAAGTTGGGAAAAAAATATAATATAAAATAAAAGTATCGACCCTTGATATTGCCGAATTCATATCGATCTATCGATATATTTTAGGGTTAGAGAGATGGGGGTGTCCCATTTATTTTGACCACCCTAAATAACTGTTTGTCCAGATGCAAATTACAAAATGTTTCAAGCAAATGTTCTTTAGCCGTCAGGGAGGCATCAATCAGCACGTTTGCCTTCGTTGTAGCTTTGTTTTTTTTTTTTTTTTTACAAAGATATGAAGAACGGTAAGACTTTTTTAAATGGCACCCTGTATTTTTTATTCGGTAATTCAGTTCCTCTCCTAAAGACCTATTCAAAAATGTCCCACAGTGTACCATTCACTGAAACACAACGTTATTAATTACATAATACAGAATTGACTTTGAGCCTGGGATCACAAACTCGTCCACTTGCTGGAGTTGTCAGAAAACAAATGAAAACCAAGTAAAAACATAACACAAAATTGACTTTGACTCTCCTGTACCACTGCCCAGGAGTAGAACGTTCAAAGGTGCTCAAAGTGGTGATCCTGGACACCGAGACACTGGTGCACTCGTTGAATGAAAGAATTATTCACTGCTTCCAGAGTTTCCTGCTGAAGAGAATTACATGCAAGCACGATACGTTCCTGCATGTCCTCTGGAGTTGTTGGAATATCGCGATAGACGACGCATTTAATGCATCCCAAAAGAAAGAAGTCCACAGGATTTAAATCAGGGGACCTAGCAGGCAGGCCAAGTAACTGTTCCTCCTTGACCAATCCATCTGGCAGGATACCTTCGGTTTAGAACACGATGTGCACGCAAGGCATTATGTGCTGGACATCCATCGTGTTGATGCCACATAAGCATTCTGGTTCTTAGAGGAGGAAGAATTCGTCTGAGGAAGATGGCATACGGTGTGCCGTTTAGACTACCACTGATGAAATAAAGGCCAATAATTGTAATTCCAAGCATACCACACCAAACATTAAACCTCCATTGACGCTGATGTACCACCTGTCTAAGCCATCGAGGGTTGTCAAAAAAATGGTTCAAATGGCTTGGAGCACTATGGGACTTAACATCTGGGGTCATCAGTTCCATAGAACGTAGACCTACTTAAACCTAACTAACCTAAGGACATCACACACATCCATGGCCGAGGTAGGATTCGAACCTGCGACCGTAGCAGCAGCGCGGTTCCGGACTGAAGCGCCTAGAACCGCTCAGCCACCGCGGCCGGCCGGAGGGTTGTCACTGGACCAAAAATGCATGTTCCTTGTATTTACCTGTCCTTTGTTTGAGAAGGAACATTCATCAGTAAATATAACATTGGAGAAATAGTTCGGATTGGTAGGGATTTGCTGCTGTGCCCACTGACAGAACTGTACACGATTCTTGAAATCATTCCCATGCAATTCTTAATGTAGGTGTACATGGTAAGGGTGGAACTAGTGATGTGTAAGAATACGATGTACACTGGTTTTAGGAATGCCAGTCTCGTGTTCAAGCTGTCCTGTGGTCACATGTGGATTCATAGCAACGGAAGCGAGAACAGTAACTTCGGCAGCTTCGTCTGTGTGAGTGCTACGACGATTGTGCTGTCGTGGGTTGAAACTTCCCGTTTCCTGAAGCGTCGCATCAAGACGAGAAAACATCTGTTGGGAAGGTGTGTTCTTGTCAGGATATCGCTTTCTGTACCGTTGTGCTGCCTGCGTAGCATTTCGCCTACCTTCAACAACAACAACAACAACAAGAATAGAAACGTTATGTCGATGCAGTTTGTAAGAAGAACAGCCTTTACTGTATACCTACTCTACACAACAGTATTTAAAAGGACTAAACTACTGTACTAAATGTACCCGTACATGAGAAAACGGTATTGCAATTACTGTTTCGCTAACCTACATTCCCCATAGATGAGAAGCATTACTACCTTCTCTTCATTGGTGTACATTCTACTCACACAACGCTTCAGTTGACGATGGTTGATGGAATGACGGGTGTGCATTCTACTTATGTTTGCATTTGTCCTCTGTCAATGTCAGCAAGTGGATGTGTTCCATTACCCCGGGTACCTGCACTAAGCGCTGGGAGCGTCAATGTCAATGTTGTGTTATGTAATTAATAACGTTGTGTTTCAGTTAATGGTAAACTGTGATACATTTTTGAATAAGTCTTTAGGAGAGGAGATGAATTGGCTCTGAGCATTATGAGACTTAACTTCTGAGGTCATCAGTCCCCTAGAACTTGGAACTACTTAAACCTAACTAACCTAAGGACATCATACACATCCATGCCCGAGGCAGGATTCGAACTTGCGACCGTAGCGGTCACGCGGCTCCAAAATTAGACACATGAAATTGTGATGAAGCTGATTCAGGCATAACGTTAGCACTAATAATAATAGGATGAAGTTACATATTTATCTGCTTTAAACAGAGATACATTCTGTAACGTAAAAAAGTCAATTATGACATACAAGAAAACGGCAAAGACGTAACAGGAAAATAACATTTCGGCAAACTGCATGAGGAAATCTGAATCAATGATCAAGCAACGGCTTTATACAGTCGAAAAAGTTTTTATTTCGCAGCTGCAGCTGTTCGTTGAGAATGAGGCCATCATGGCAAGATAGATGTTTGAAAATCTCCAATTCCTCTAAGACATCTAACATCGCCAAATCCATAGTAACAGGGCCGATCCTGCATTGAAGTGGGACAAAGGCTCAAAGCATCTACAGCTACATCTACGTGATTACTCTGCTACTCACAATAAAGTGCCTGGCAGAGGGTTCAATGAACCACCTTCAAGCTGTCTCTCTACAGTTCCACTCTCGAACGGCTTGCGGGAAAAACGAGCACTTAAATTTTTCTGGACGAGCCCTGATTTCTCTTATTTTATCTTGATGATCATTTCTCCCTATGTAGGTGGGTGCCAACAGAATGTTTTCACAACCAGAGGAGAAAACTGCTCATTGAAATATCATGAGAAGATCCCGTCGCGACGAAAAACGCCTTTGTTTTAATGATTGCCACTCCAATTCACGTATCATGTCTGTGGCAATATCTCCCTATTTCGCGATAATACAAAACGAGCCGCCCTTCTTTGTACTTTTCGATGTCATCCGTCAGTCCCACCTGATGCGGATCCCACTCCGCACAGCAATACTCCAGAATAGGGCGGACAAGCGTGGTGTAAGCAGTTTCTTTAGTAGACCTGTTCTGCCAATGAATCGAAGTCTTTGGTATGCTCTACCCACAACATTTTCTATGTCATCGTTTCAACTTAGGTTATTTGTAATTGTAATCCCTAAGTATTTTGTCGAATTTACAGCCTTCAGATTTGTGTGACTTATCGCGTAATCGAAATTTAGTGGATTTCTTTTAGTTCTCATGTGAATAACTTCATACTTTTATTTATTCAGTGTCAATTGCCACTTTTCCTACCATACATACATCTTATCTAAGTCATTTTGCAATTCCTGTTGGTCATCTGATGACTTTACAAGACGGTAAATGACAGCATCATCTGCAAATAATCTAAGACGGCTACTAAGATTGATGATATAATAGGTGATATAATAGGTGACAACAGCTTCTACCTATCTCCTTTCTGCTGAGAGGTGCCATTGCTAGAGTTTTCTGTTGATGGCTCTGACTCAGTGAAACATATTGAAAGACGTTACAGTCAGGTAACATTCAGCTTTCACAGCTATGTTTGACCATATTTACATCCGGGATTCTGAAGTTAGTTTCCTACAATTTCCTGTATATTTCACCCAATCAATTCTTCCTTGATGGTATGTACATTACATATACTTTCTCATATCGTAGAGAAAAGAAGACTGCCGTCATATATCCCATTATATAGGGTGCTCCATTGACAGTGACCGGGCCAAATATCTCACGAAATATGCATCAAACGAAAAAACTCCAAAGAACGAAACTCGTCTAGCTTGAAGGGGGAAACCAGATGGCGCTATGGTTGGACCACTAGATGGCGCTGCTATAGGTCAAGCGGATATCAACTGCGTTTTTTAAAAATACGAACCCCCATTTTTATTACATATTCGTGTAGTATGTAAAGAAATATGAATGTTTTAGCTGGACCAATTTTTTCGCTTTGTGATAGATGGCGCGCTAATAGTCACAAACGTATAAGTACGTGGTATCACGTAACATTCCGCCAGTGCGGACGGTATTTGCTTCGTGATACATTACCCGTGTTAAAATGGACCGTACACCAATTGCGGAAAAGGTCGATATCGTGTTGATGTATGGCTATTGTGTTCAAAATGCCCAACGGGCGTGTGCTATGTATGCTGCTCGGTATCCTGGACGACATCATGCAAGTGTCCGGACCGTTCGCCGGATAGTTACGTTATTTAAGGAAACAGGAAGTGTTCAGCCACATGTGAAACGTCAACCACGGCCTGCAACAAATGATGATGCCCAAGTAGGTGTTTTAGCTGCTGTTGCGGCTAATCCGCACATCAGTAGCAGACAAATGGCGTGAGAATCGCGAATCTCAAAAACGTCGGTGTTGAGAATGCTACATCAACATCGATTGCACCCGTACCATATTTCTATGCACCAGTAATTGCATGGCGACGACTTTGAACGTCGTGTACAGTTCTGCCACTGGGCACAAGAGAAATTACGGGACGATGACAGATTTTTTGCACGCGTTCTATTTAGTGATGAAGCGTCATTCACCAACAGCGGCAACGTAAACCGGCATAATATTCGCTATTGGGCAACGGAAAATCCACGATGGCTGCGGCAAGTGGAACATCAGCGATCTTGGCGGGTTAATGTATGGTGCGGCATTATGGGAGGAAGGATAACTGGCCCCGATTTTATCCATGGCAATCTAAATGGTGCAATGTATGCTGATTTCCGACGTAATGTTCTACCGATGTTACTACAAGATGTTTCAGTACATGACAGAATGGCGAAGTACTTTCAACATGACGGATGTCCGGCACATAGCTCGCGAGCGGTTGAAGCGGTATTGAATAGCTTATTTCATGACAGGTGGATTGGTCGTCGAAGCACCATACCATGGCCCGCACGTTCACCGGATCTGACGTCCCCGGGTTTCTTTCTGAAGGGAAAGTTGAAGGATATTTGCCATCGTGATCCACCGACAACGCCTGACAACATGCGTCAGCGCATTGTCAATGCATGTGCGAACACTACGGACGGCGAACTACTCGCTGTTGAGAGGAATGTCGTTACACGTACTGCCAAATGCATTGAGGTTGATGGACATCATTTTGAGCATTTATTGCATTAGTGTGGTATTCACAGGTAATCACACTGTAACAGCATGCGTTCTCAGAAATGATAAGTTCACAAAGGTACATGTATCACATTGGAACAACCGAAATAAAATGTTAAAACGTACGTACGTTCTGTATTTTAATTTTAAAAAACCTACCTGTTAACAACTGTTCGTCTAAAATTGTAAGCCATATGTTTGTGATTATTACAGCGCCATCTATCACAAAGCGAAAAAAGTGGCCCAACTAAAACATTCATATTTCTTTACGTTCTACACGAATATGTAACAAAAAATGGGGGTTCCTATTAAAAAAAACGCAGTTGATATCCGTTTGACGTATGGCAGCGCCATCTGGCGGGCCGAACATAGCGCCATCTGGTTTCCCCCTTCAAGCTAGAGAAGTTTCCTTCTTTGTAGTTTTTTCGTTTGACTAATATTTCGTAAGATATTTTGCCCGGTCACGATCATTGGACCACCCTGTATAGCTCTCACTTCTCCAACGTAATCTTTGAGTGTACGGGGAAAGAAAAACCAGCCCTGGTATATTATACAACCAATATAATGACATCTTGTAAAAATGACAAAAAAAAAATGGTTCAAATGGCTCTGAGCACTATGGGACTTAACATCTATGGTCATCAGTCCCCTAGAACTTAGAACTACTTAAACCTAACTAACCTAAGGACATCACACAACACCCAGTCACCACGAGGCAGAGAAAATCCCTGACCCCGCCGGGTATCGAACCCGGGAACCGGGGTGTGGGAAGCGAGAACGCTACCGCACGACCACGAGCTGCGGACTAAAAAAAAATGACACGCCATTCAATTTTGGAGTAGTTAATAATTGCTACGGAAGTTAATTTGTCAAACAAGTAAATGACTCTCTGTTACTCTTTGAAATTTAATTGTGTACATGGGATTTACTTAGAATGCAAAAAAAAAAATTGTGTTACTATTTGCTAACTAAAACGTAACCACTTTATGAATAGCAGTATCCATGATAGTAACAAAACGTCTTTAGCCTAATGTATCTCGAAATAGGTGTATTTGGGAGCATTATTAAGTGTACGCTAAACACTGAAGACTCTAATAGAATTTTTATGTTGATAGTACGCTATGAAGAGACTAAAAAGAAAGACAACTGTCTTGACAATAATAGAAATTAATGTAATACAGAGACAAACTGTTTACATATCCCTGTAGTAAACTTGTCTGGATTAAATGTCATTCACGTCTCAACTGTTTCACAAATTTCTAACTCAGTCACTAAATCTAATATCACAGTCAACTTGTATGCCTAACCATTTACGCACAATATCTTAATACATGAAGTAAGAAGGAACGTAACAGCAAATTCACGGTGTGTTCCTTGAAAGTATAAATTACGTGCAGTTTATCTTCAGCTGAGATAACAACATTGTAGCATTCCGTAAAGTGGCTGATAGTAGAGTAACTATTACTCAGCAGCACTAACAATTTTAAATCAATTTAATTTTATCCATATTTTGCTCCTTAAAACGTGACTGTATTCAAAACATTGGAGGTATTAATTAAACAACGCCTTCAGCCACAACTTTTTTGTGTTTTATTAACTATTAACTAACTTCCGAACGCAGAAAATATGTGCAAAGTAATGGAAAATGAACAGTGTAAACTTAAAACACATAATCCAAGGAAAGCATTTTTAACGTTTTAGCACAGGCAAACATTCTTTTCTCCGTCGGTTTAGTACATGTCACTAACATTAAACCTTTTCGTGACAGGAATATGCGTTTCACCTCATTCAAGAGAAGAAATAAAACCTGTATTAAGACAAATTACACCTGACGATGGTCCCACAGGGTCCGAAGTGCATCGTGTAGTTAATAAAACATGAAAAAGTTGTGACTGAAGGCGTTGTTTAATTCATACGTTCAAAATTTTAAATCAGATGCAAAATTGCACTTTCACTGTTTATTAAACTGTTATTTCACATTCCACCTTGTATATATGGTTGATATAGAACACTTATGTTTCCAGGGGAGCTGAAAATTATTTCAGTAAAAACATGGCAGATGATACAGCAATGTCTGATTCACAGTAAATCTTAGTACTATCGTCTGGAGAGAATTCTTGTGCCAAAGCCTCGAATGTTCTTTGTGGTCTTCAGTGGTACCAAACTGCTGAAGTGAATGTTTTTCTGCATCCAGTTAATATAAACGAAAAAAAAAAAACATTTTAAACTACTTTCTCTCTCTCTTGATAACGAACAATTTACAAAATGGAAACACTCACGAGGAGACCACATGGCAATTGAATTTTTGTAATCTTTTATATTTATGGTACATGAATTTCATATTTATGGTAAGTGAAGTTCAGAACTCAAAAATCAATTCCTGAAAGCATATCGATGCAGCTCTCGAGAATCCTCTAGAAAATCAACTTTCAAATTTTCTAAATGTCTATTACCCTAACGTAAGGTCATTGTTTCGACAGCTAGTGTGGCGCTGTCTTAGTCTGCTCACCTGCCATGTGGAGGGGATGGGTTCGAGTCCCAGCTGACAAAAAAAAACGGAGGCGCATGTTCTACGAGAATTTCCGTGAAGCGTAATATACATAAAGAGCAGCAGCGGTCGAGACTAGTGATAGCTGGTTCGAGTCTTGCTTCGGTTATGTTTTTCGTTTTTTCCGTCAGTTCCAATACCTGCATCATTTACATACAACATTCGTCGAACGTATACCAATAACACATATCTAATTGTCATTTTTATGAAATTTCACATGGATCTAAAAAAATACAGATATTGTTGTAAATATACTTACTTAGTTACTGATCATTTATAAAAGATTTTTAATCCACGAACCTACTACGGTGTCGTAGCAGGTGGAGAGGTGATACTCCGACGTGGCGCGTCCCAGGTGGCGGATAGGGGGGTCCTCACCGGCTTGCCGGCGGACTTGAGCGAAATAAAATAGCTCTCGCGGACCAAACACACAACATCAAGAAATCCATTAGTGTCTGTTCTGGTATCCAGCGACTAGTGGTCCAGGTCTGTTTACCTAGTTGGTGCGGCAGTGAAATATGGCTTGATCTCAACAATCAAGTCTGCAATTACCGTGATCTTGTTGAAGGTCACCACAACCAACTTCAACTCGAAGTAATCATGATGGAACAAATGGAAAGAAATCCGCTACCCCAGGTCCCAGTCAACGGACTGGACTTTCCTGGTCATCGGATTCTGGGGGACCAGGAACATCATGAGGAGAAGAGTCGGAGCTTCTCAAAACCTCTTCGCAAGCACTACCTTGGCACTCTCAATGCAAACACTCTGTTCAAACTTGGAAAACTAAAACAACTGACAGACATGCTAGATAAATTTCACATCAAAATTCTTGCCATCCAAGAGACGCGCTTCGTAGATGAAAACCATTTCGACACAGAACATTACAGGATTTACAAAGGTAAACCTGCTGTCAGAAGAGGAACACCATTATTGTTTGGTACAGAGTTTGCAGTACACAAATCAGTCATGGATAACATCATAGACTTCAATTCAATATCAGAACGTATCTCGACACTGTCCTTCCAATCAGGTAATAAAGCATACACAATTATCAACGCACATGCACCTACAAATGACCATAACAGAAAGAAGCCACAAGAAATTGAAGACTTCTGGGAAGACATGGAGGAAGTAACTAACAACGTACCAGAAAGACATGTGAAAATTGTAATGGGTGATTTCAATGCGCAGCTTGGTAAGGAGAGAAAATTCAGAGAAATAACAGGCCCATACTCAGCACATATTCGCACGAACAGAAATGGGGAACACCTCATAAAATATTGTCAAAACTTTAACCTCAAAATCATGTCAACACAATTTCAAAAACCAAGACGAAAACTTACAACATGGAAAGCACCCAACACAGTGTGGGGAGAATTTCAGATTGATCATGTGGCCATATCCAAGAAAAATTCGCGGGAAATTCTAAATGTCAGAACACGTAAAGGAGTCTTCGAGTCTGATCATTATTTGCTACAAGTTAAGATTAGGCCAATCCCAAGACTGAAACAGACAGCACAAAACAAAATAGTCAAACCTGATCCGGAATACTTGAAGATAAACAGGGATAAAATCGTTGAAGAAATTAATTGGCACTCAATAGACACATGGACAGATCTGGCGAAGGCAGTTCAGAAGACTATGTGCTGGGGACAACCACCTAGAAAACGCAAACATAGGTGGTGGAACGCAAAGTGTGATGAAGCCATTGAGAGAAGAAAGCAAGCATGGGACAAGTTCAGTAGCTACAGAAATTCAGAAACATGGAAAGAATTTCACGAAGTTCAGAAACTAGCATCGAAGGAAATCAGAAGGGAAAAACGAGCATATGACAATAACAGACTAAAAGAAATTGAGGAAGATTTCAAAAGAAATAACACAAGAAATTTTTACAGAACTTTCAAAGAAAATATTAAGGGCTATCAACCCCCTAGCCTCTGCTTCCGAAGAACAGATGGATCCCTGGAAACAAACACAAAAGAAAACTGTGAAATTCTCAAACATTACTTTGATAAACTTCTTAATTGCAAAAAACCTACAGGAAAATTAACATTCCAAAAGACCACATCTAATGCCGATTCTGATCCACCCACAATAGAAGAGATAGAGGAAATCATAAAACAAATGAAAAATAACAGAGCTGCCGGAGAAGATGGTATTATAGCCGAGATCTGGAAACTCCAAGATGAAAACATCACCAAAAAAATCCATAAGATTATCTCCGAAATTTGGATCACAGAGAAAGTGCCAGAGGAATGGAAATGTGCATTGATCCATCCGTTACATAAAAAGGGTGATAAGTCAGATCCAAACAATTACAGAGGCATTTCGCTAGTACCAGTTACATACAAAATTTTCTCTAAGGTGCTATTAAACAGACTAGAACCACAAGCAGATCTGCAAATTGGGGAATACCAGGCAGACTTCAGCAAAGGGAGATCATGCATCGAACAGATCTGGAACTTGAGAACACTTTTGAAAGTCAGACAGGCAAGAAACACTGTAGTTACCTTTGTGGACTTTAAAAAAGCATATGATTCCATAGACAGACAGACACTCTTTGACGTACTGGAAGAATATGGTATCGACAGAAAAACCAGGGCACTTATACAACAGACGCTTACAGACACTACCTCCAAGATTAAGTTCATGGGAGAAATTTCGGAACCCTTCCACATACACACAGGTGTCCGACAAGGAGACGGGCTCTCACCAATCCTGTTCAACATGGTGTTAGACAAAATTATCAAGCAGTGGGAGGAACAAGTTAAAGGAATACAGCTGGGAAGAACACGTGAAACCAAAACAATCATAAAATGTCTGGGATTTGCAGATGATATAGCCATACTCAGCAATAATACACAGGAGGCAAAGGAAGCACTGGAATGCTTGCATGAAATAGCTGCCAAAACAGTTCTGCAGGTATCTTACGAGAAGACACAATATATGGAACGACAGACCAACAATGTACACACCATGCATACGGTACATGGATCCGTAGAAAGAGTCGAAAAATTTAAGTATTTAGGGGAGTACATACAAATGGGAGGATCAAACAAGGCGGCTAACATGGAACGAACGAAGAAACTCCAGAAGGCATACAAACTCACATGGTCACATTATAATAAGAAAAGCATATCGAGGCAGGCCAAACTTAGGCACTACAAAACAGTTGTATTACCAGAAACATTGTACGCGTCAGAAACAACCACAATTGGAGCATCAGGCATCATAGACACAGAAAAAATAGAACGCAAAATTCTCAGAAAAATATTTGGACCAATTCACAGAGATGGCGTATGGATGAAGCGACCTACCAAAGAGCTGTACCAGCACACTGACAGACTAACAGACGCGATCAGAAAACGCAGATTAACTTTCTATGGGCACATACAGAGAATGGACAACAACCGACTTACAAAGAAAATTTTTGATGTAGTAAACAGCTCAAGCAAGAAAACAAATTGGTATCATGAAATAGACGAAGACTTAAGGCAGATAGGGATCAACAGGCAAATGATAGGAGACAGGAAATACTTCAGAAACAAAGTTAGGAGTGCAAAATTTATTGTAAAGGAGAGAAAGAAGAAAGGAACATTATGGACAGAGCAAAGGAAACAGGAGCACAGCCAAAGGATGAGGAGATTTTGGGAAGAGAAGAGGAAGAAAGGAAAGAAGTGAAAATTGTGTCATCATGTGATTTTCGAGCTCAAACACTGTCCATAAGGGCAACAATGAAATGAATGAATGAATGAAAAGATTTTTAATAAAGACTGTTTAAATTAAAAATAACATTACAAATTAAACTTTTTTTCATCTTTATATATTTCATGTTTCACAGAAATGCTTGTAGAACGTGCACCATTGCTTAAAAATTTCACACGGCCAGGAATTTAACCTGGGCAAACATTCTGCCCCACAGGCACGCTGCCTGTCCAGACACTCACCATACTTTATGATATTAAAGATGCTCAGAAATATATTTTAACAAATAAGCCCTCGGTCACAAATATTAAGTCAAAAATTGACCTGGTTTCGACGCTACTATGAGCGTCGTCTTTAGAATTAGACTAACTGTACTAAAACATTAGGTATATAGTACATTAATAAAATTAAAGTTTGTACTGACTCGAAAAGATGCAGTACTTACAAGTCACATATTAAAAAAGATCTCAGCCGGAAAGGCGACGTCATGAACACTTGTCAGATGGCGAACCGCTAAGGGCTGATCGTACTGTGGACAAGGGTTACAACAAGACTGAGGTGCCCACTTTAGAAAGTGTGGGCAAGTAAACACGGTGTTGCTACGAGCGCCATCTAGTAGCCGCAGAAACAACTAGGCTATTGTACATTCAAAATTAGACACATGAAATTGTGATGAAGCTGATTCAGGCATAACGTTAGCACTAATAATAATAGGATGAAGTTACATATTTATCTGCTTTAAACAGAGATACATTCTGTAACGTAAAAAAGTCAATTATGACATACAAGAAAACGGCAAAGACGTAACAGGAAAATAACATTTCGGCAAACTGCATGAGGAAATCTGAATCAATGATCAAGCAACGGCTTTATACAGTCGAAAAAGTTTTTATTTCGCAGCTGCAGCTGTTCGTTGAGAATGAGGCCATCATGACAAGATAGATGTTTGAAAATCTCCAATTCCTCTAAGACATCTAACCTACGCCCCTTCCTTTCGGTATGCAGAATATTGTTATCGCCTATGGCTTTAGGCACGTGTCCAGTAATTAAGAGATGATCGGCAAAGGATGAATTTAGGGGACCGGTGCCGTTTTTTCTCAAAAGATGTTCTTTATATCTGACGGTGAAAGCACGTCCGGTTTGCCCTATATAATAGGAGGAGCAGGTATCGCAGATGATCTTATAAACGCCAGAACTTTCTGTAGGGGAGCGAATGTATTTCAAATTATGAATGAAATTTCCCTTTAGATTATTATTAGTAGAGAAGGCAACATTGCAGTTGTATTTGTTGCGAAGCATGCGCTGAATCTGACAGGAAGTGTGTCCTATGAAAGGAATTTTTGAGGGATGCGTCGGAGTGCTTTGGCCTTCAGTGACACGTAACATCGACCTGAATAACAGAGACGGCAGTTAGCAGTTTTCAGTGTTTGTGTTCTTTCCTTTGCATTCTTGGTATTGCTTGGTCTTACCTTGTGCGTTTTCTTCTGAATATACGATGTTATCTTGTACATGTGGTCTAATGCACTCATTTACGACGTCCCACTCATGTAAAGAAGGTAACTAAATTGGTGACCCCCATTACAATAAAATCGCAGCCACAGCAGTCACTACAGCGGTCTGCGATACAGGGTGGTGACTAAGAGGCGAGCTCTTCACAAATACCAGCTAGGAATATCAGGAATGTATCTACATTTATACTCCGCAAGCCACCCAACGGTGTGTGGCGGAGGGCACTTTACGTGCCACTGTCATTACCTCCCTTTCCTGTTGCACTCGCTTATGGTTCGGGGGAAGAACGACAGCCGGAAAGCCTCCGTGCGTGTTCGAATCTCTCTAATTTTATATTCGTGATCTCCTCGGGAGGTATAAGTAGGGGGAAGCAATATATTCGATACCTCATCCAGAGACGCACCCTTTCGAAACCTGGACAGCAAGCTACACCGCGATGCAGAGCGCCTCTCTTGCAGAGTCTGCCACTCGAGTTTGCTAAACATCTCCGTAACGCTATCACGCTTACCAAATAACCCTGTGACGAAACGCGCAAAGTTCACACTTTTGCGACTAAACGACCGCATCTATGGTCCCAGTATCCACACCGAGAGGATAAAAGTAATGGGGTACCTCCTAGTATCGCGTCGGACCTCCTTTTGCCCGGGGTAGCTGAGAAACTCGACGTGGCATGAACTCAAGTCGTTGCAGGTCCCCTGGAGAAACAGAGCCATCAGCTTCTATCATCATCAGTTATCTGCTATATTAGCAGGTCCTTTGCCTCTCCATTTCCGCGATCCATTGCTTCCTTCTTAAGGCTGCTGTACGTTGTACCGTCCATCATGTCATCCAGTATCTGGAATCTCTTCCTTCCTCGCTCCCTTTTCCCTTCTACATTAACTTCTAAAACTGTTTTTATCAGTCCGTCATTCTTTCTTAATATATGCCCAATCCAATTTTTTTTCTTCTCTTTATCACATCTAGTAACCGTCTTTTCTCTCCCACTCTTCTCAGTACCTCTTCATTTTTTACTCTGTCCATCCAACTTGTTCTTTCCATCTTCCGCCATGTCCAGATCTCAAAAGCCTCCAGCCTCTCTCTGTCTTTTTTCTTCATAGTACATGTTTCAGCGCCATATAGAAGAACACTCCATACAACACATTTTATGAGTCTCTTTCTGAGTTCTCTGTCCAGACCGCTGCAGAAGATTCTCCTTTTCTTATAAAACGCCTCTTTTCCCATTCCTATCCTTGTTTTAATTTCTGTGGTGCACTTCCAGTCGGTGTCTATCCTGCTTCCAAGATACTTAAAATTTTGCACCTATTCTAGTGTTTCTCCATTCAGCATAATTTTTATTTCCTTATTTCCTCCTAGTGCCAATAATTTTGTTTTATTTGTGTTAATTTTCATTCCATATTTTTTTCCGTTAGTTGCAATGGTGTCCACCAAATCCTGTAATTCTTTTTCCCCTGTGGCTAGAAGGACCATGTCATCAGCAAATCTCAAACATCCTACTCTTCTTCCTCCAATTCCTACTCCTTTGTCTTCTAATGAGCATTGGTCAATCATATTTTCCAAGTAGAGGTTGAAAAGAGTAGATGATAAACAAAATGGTTCAAATGGCTCTGAGCACTATGGGACTCAACTGCTGAGGTCATTAGTCCCCTAGAACTTAGAACTAGTTAAACCTAACTAACCTAAGGACATCACAAACATCCATGCCCGAGGCAGGATTCGAACCTGCGAACCTAGCGGTCTTGCGGTTCCAGACTGCAGCGCCTTTAACTGCACGGCCACTTCGGCCGGCAGATGATAAACAGCATCCTTGTCTTACTACTTCTCCTAGTCTGATCCAGTTTGTACTTTCTCCTCTCACTTTAACTGAAACTTTTTGATTAAGATATAATGAGTTTACAAGGCTTCTGGTTTTCCAGTCAACCCTCTTTTCCCTCATTATAGTCGCCAGCTGGTCCCAAACCACATTGTCAAATGCCTTTTCTAGATCGATCTCTAGATCAGGCTCTATACCCGCCCATAATTGCGACAGTGTTGCTGGTGGAGGATTTTATGGACGAACTGACCTCTCGATTATGCCCATAAATGTTCGCGGGATTTTTGTCGGGCGATCTGGATGGCCAAACCATTCGCTCGAATTGTCTAGAACATTGTCCAAAGCAGTTGTGAACAACTGTGGCCTGACGAGATGGCAGCGTTCTTTGGCAACATGGAGCCCATGAACGGCTGCAAATGGTCTCCAAGTAGCCGAACGTAGTCATTTCCACTCAATGATCGGTACTGTTCGATCAGAGGACTCAGTCCATTCGATGTAAACACAGTCCAAACCATTATGGAGGTACTGTTGGATCAGAGGACTCAGTCCATTCGATGTAAACACAGTCCAAACCATTATGGAGGTACTGTTGGATCAGAGGACTCAGTCCATTCGATGTAAACACAGTCCAAACCATTATGGAGGTACTGTTGGATCAGAGGACTCAGTCCATTCGATGTAAACACAGTCCAAACCATAATGGAGGTACTGTTGGATCAGAGGACTCAGTCCATTCGATGTAAACACAGTCCAAACCATTATGGAGGCACCACCAGCTTGCGCAGTTCCTTGCTGACAACTTGGGTCCATGGTGCAAGGCACAATCGAACGCTACCATCAGCTCTTACCAACTGAAATCGGGACTCTTCTCACCACACTACGGTTTTCCAGTCGTCTAGGGTCCAACCCATATGGTCACGCACCAGGAGAGGCGCTGCAGGGGATGTCGTGATTTTAGCAAAGGTATTCTCGTCTGTAGTCTGCTGCCATAGCCCATTAACTCCAAATTTCGCCACACTCCCCGAACTGATACGTTCGTCGTACGTCCAACATTGCTTTTTGCAGTACTGCTTGTCTGTTAGCATTGACAATTATGTCTAAACTCCACTGACCTCGGTCACTGGGTTGTCCATGGTGAAAGGTAATGCCTGAAATTCGGTATTCTTGGCACGCTCTTGACATGTTGATCTCGGAATATTGAATCCCCAAACGATTTTCGAAACGGTATGTCCCACATGTCTAGCACAACTACTATTCCGTATCTAAATTCGTGTCGTGTGGCCATAATCACGTCGGAAACCTTTTCGCATGAATCGCCTGTGTACAAATGACGGCGCCGCCAGTGCACTGCTCTTTTATACCTTGTGCAGGCGATACTACTGCCATCTGTATACTTACATATCGGTATCCCATGACTTTTGTACCCTAGTGTATGCAGCATTTTTTTTTTTGCAGCGTGGCGTTACGGTTTTGATGGACGGATTTCATTGTGTTGTGCCACACTTAAATGAAACTCAATTCATACAGGTAGAAAATTATTAGCTTTGCAAAGTTACGAACCTCTTAAAGCAATATCAATTAGAGAATATTCTTTGACGCCGGAGAACAGATTACATAGTTATACGAAGCCCTGATGGATGACATGTCGGCAAAGGATATTATGGCCTAACCTAAAGCACTACCGGGTTTTCCCGAAACTTCCTTGCGTTTACTAAGGCCTAGACAGCTTCCGCAGACAATTAGCACTGTATTGGCACCCCATATTGGTTTATCATTGGCAGCTGTTGTGGATGACGTGGAAGTGTCTGTGTACTAAGAGTGCAGAGGTTACAGTCATACAATGAAGGCTTTCACGACCGGATGTTTCAGCTGCCGAGAATGGTGTGGCCATGGGTAACCCATTGAGTCCTACGACGCCCGGTTTTTTTACACGGAAAAATTCGAACAATTAGCTCTGAAACAAGCGAATAAGAAACCATATCGATGGTATCGATACGTGGGTCATACATTTGTGGTTTGGTCACATGGTAAAAAAGCTTTAGAGGAATTCTTTTGTTATTTAAATAGTATAAATCCTAAAATCCAGTTTACCGTGGAAAGACAATGCAATATCCTTCTTGAATGTCTTCGTTATGAGACAGACTGATGGCAGCTTGAAACATAAAGTCTTTCGGAAGGTTACACATACCGACAGATACTTGCACAAGGATTCCAATCATCATCCACTACAGAAAAGAAGCGTAATTAAAAGTCTAGTGGACAGAGCTAAAAGGATTTGTGCGCCGGAATACCTGGACGCAGAGTTGAAACATCTAAAGCAGCCTTTTGAGAAGAATGGGTATCCTAGTAAGGAAATAAATAGAGTTTTGCGACCGAATAACAGGATGCCTAAGGACAACGATAGGACACAGCGATGGAAGGACACGGTTTCTCTACCCTTCATAAAAAAAGTAACAGATCAAACTGGGAATACTTTAAGGAAACATAACATTCGACCGGTTTTCAAACCAAATGAATAAATAGGCCAAGCACTTCGTTCCGTTAAGGACAAACGTCCTCCCCTGTCTGCAAGTGGTATATACAAGATTCCGTGTGATATGTCTGCGTAAGCAGAAGAAACTAACGATCAAAGTCCGAAAACAATTTATTGGAATGTTCAATTAACCAAAACAAATTCTCTAAGTATAACACCAACACAAAACAGTGATCCGTCTTCGAATCACAACTACATACAAGAATAATATAGAAAACAACTGAAATAATTTCCTACTACTCTCCGCCATAGACTTCTCCGATATACCAAGCCTAATCCTGAGATCAGCGAGAAGATCCAAGCCGGGTTGCCGGGGCGGCAGCTATCCACGTCTGCTGGCGGTAGATGAATTGCCGATATCCGGTTTTTTTTTTTTCTTTATTGTATTTCAATTCCCCATCGGGGCGGGCTGGCAGCAGCATAGGCGCTGCTCTTCAGCCGACCGATGTTCGGCCGAGTGCCGGCCTTTATAGCGCTTCGCCCGCATCTCGTGGTCGTGCGGTAGCGTTCTCGCTTCCCACGCCCGGGTTCCCGGGTTCGATTCCCGGCGGGGTCAGGGATTTTCTCTGCCTCGTGATGGCTGGGTGTTGTGTGCTGTCCTTAGGTTAGTTAGGTTTAAGTAGTTCTAAGTTCTAGGGGACTTATGACCACAGCAGTTGAGTCCCATAGTGCTCAGAGCCATTTGAACCATATAGCGCTTCGGCGGATGAGTACCTCGGAACAATTTTCCATCACGTGGTTTGACGTGTGAAAATAATTCCGGGATCTGCAGCGACCTCTTCCTTATGTCTATGTGGGCCGGTAGTGGCCCCTGGTGGCTGCTGGTGTCTTTGCTGTGTTGTTGTTGTGGCCATTCATCAATATTCCCTGTCGGTTGTGTAGGGGTTCGGTGTACCTGCGAAGCGGGCAACCAGCGGCTGCAGGCTGTCAGTTTGGTTGCTGATACTCTAGGCGCCGTGATGTCTGGTGGAGAAGGCCACAGCACCGTGTACATGTCATAGGGTCTACATTGGAACTACAAAGAGCAGTGTGAATACACAGTTGAAGGAACGTAAAAGTGTTTGCCGATGAGGGAAAACAGGCAAGTCAGCCTGGCGGAACATGCTCTTCAGGCGGGTGATCACGTAGTGAAATTGTCGGAAACTGAATTTTTATGTACTATGATGAAGCTATATAGAGAAGCCATCGAAATATATAAACATGGTGATAAGTTTAACAGAAAAGAAGAAGCTATGAAACTCAGAGATGTGTGGACAGTGGCGCTACAGAATCGATGAGAAGTTTTTATCTTTGACGTACTATTATCGATAGTTATATTTTATCCTTGTGAAGGTTTATCTCTGTTATCACGTGAAATACAGACAACGCCCACTTTCCACGGTATTTAGGCCGTTCTTCGACGTCCGACTCGTCAGCCGGCAACACTCAGCACAACCAGGAGCACCTTCGAAGATGAAAACGTAGCTTTGGACGAAACGTCAGGGATAGAAGTGTTCCATGGACCACGGCCATACAATCCGGAAGAATTCTCGGCAGCTGAAAGGTTACAGTGTTGTGCAGTACACATGCATGACTGTAGGCAGCGAATCAGTCATCAGCAATTAAGGAAGGCAGCGTGGACGCCCACAAGCGTTCCGCCTGGCACACCTGTGGCAGAACAACTGACTGCCACTGTGAGAGAACAGCGTGTCAGTGGCCCCACTGCGGCAGCAGCACGAAGCTACAGAAAAGGCAGCTCACCGGGAAGAGTCGAATAAATCTCGCTGTTGGCACCACTGGCAGTTCAGAAAGAAAGCACCTCAGTGTAACAGTCCGTGCACTCACCCAAACTCCTTCGACGGCCCCAAAATGGCAGCCTTCCAAGTAGAATTCGCCCTACATCTTCCTTTCCTCCTGTATGTACCGAGCCTGTTTCCGAGGAATCGCACGATTAGACACATATGCAACGCCGTTTATACGGGGCGTTCAAAAAATCTCTCCGCAGTGGCGTATGATTGCTAGCCGCGCGTGCCGTATGATTGTTCGCCTGCCTGGGTTATTGCCCTTCAAGTGGACTCTCGCAACATTCCACTGTTTAGTTTATCTCAGCTAGCGTCAGTAGTGTCGTTGGTGTGTGTCGTTACGTGTTGATGTGAACGTTTAAGTTTAGTTCCTTTGTTCGTTTGTTTCGTTTTTGTCACTGTTACAATGCTAACCATTGAAGAATGTGTGTTTTAGCCGAACATGTGTTCAAAGCTGGCGGTAAATACACAGTTTCAGTTCGTCAAACATTTAATTCAGTTTTTCCGGAGACAACACTCCCACCTCGCGATACTGTGCGAGATTTGATCACCAAATTTCGAAGTACGGGTTCCGTGACAGATGCACCGAGAATTGGTCGTCCTGGCGTTTTATCCGAACTACTCGATATTTCCGATAAAACGTCCACGAGTACGAACAAGTCAGTAAGAAAACTCGCCCAGGAAATCGATGTTAGTGTCGGAACGACCCACATACCTGTAAGGAAAAAATTAAAAGTTTTCCCATGCAAAGTGACAGTCGTGCAAGAACTCAAAAATATTGATCATGGCAAGAGACTGCATTACTGTCAGTGGTTCAAAAATTTCGTTCAACAAAATGGAAGGAATATTCTTAATGAACCCTTTTTCACTGACGAGGCGCTGTTTCATTTATCCGGGTACACGAACTCGCAAAATTCTCGTATGTAGAGTGCCGCAAATCCATTGTGTATTCATGACGAACCACTTCGTTCTGTGAAAATATGAGTTTGGATTGCAATTTCTGGACGTCGGATTGTGGGTCCCATATTTTTCAACGAAACAATAAACACACAACGATACTGCACTGATATTCTGTCCCCATTCGTATGAGAACTTGTGTTAAGTGAAATACTGAACGGTTATTTTCAACAAGATGGTGCAACCGCGCATACAGCTCGAGTTTCAACGTCACTGCTTGCTGATGTTTTAGGTGATCGCATGATTTCACAGGGACGATCGTCACACCTAACACCACCTGGATTTTTCTTCTTAGGTGCAGCCAAAGCAACTGTCTATAACAACCGTACTAAATCCATCGATGGATGAACTGAAGCCTGCAATGTCCACTTCCACTACTTCAGTTACAGAAGAAATGTTACAGCTTGTGTTTGGATACATGATTAGACGAATTGTTCAAAATGGTTCAAATGGCTCAGAGCACTATGGGACTTAAAATCTATGGTCATCAGTCCCCTAGAACTTAGAACTACTTAAACCTAACTAACCTAAGGACATCACACAACACCCAGTCATCACGAGGCAGAGAAAATCCCTGACCCCGCCGGGAATCGAATTATTTATTTATTTATTTATTTATTAGTGCCTCCCATCTCCCCTTCTAGCCCTTCCATTCGCTCTCCTTCATGCGCCTTCTTCGGCGAGCTTCAATGCCCCACTTTTTGTTGTTGTTGTTGTTTTTAATTGGTTATGAAACTGAATTGCAGCTTGAAGACAATGTTAGAAAATTGTAAATTGTAACCCGAATTGATTACGGTCAAAATAGCTCTCTCTATAATACTATTGACTGCATTAACGGAACGCAAAATATTCTTCCATTAGAATTTAAACAAAAGTGAGAGAGGAGCAAAGTAAAAAGTAAGATAGGAAATTAAACTTCTTCAGTGATGCACGTCTTTTGCATGAGAATAGTTTTTCCCTACTATTCTTGTGCTGCGACATGACTCCTGTTACTTCTTGGGAAAACATGCTTTTTCGGGCTTCTGTTGAGGCCTTTACGGCTACTGTATCGGTCCCGGGGCACACGAAGTCCCCACCGTACCTCACCCTCAACAGCAATCCCCTACTTTGGCAGTCTGTCTTGTTCGGTCGATTTCATATTATTTAGGTATTAACCGATGCCTTGTTTCTGAAACAAAATTTGCATCATATTTCCGAACTTCTTTTTATGGTCTTTGTTCCGGTATATTTTGAAGTATTCGTCTTTCATATATTTTAGATATTGTTGTAGATTGTCATTGCCTTTGTTGTTAACAACATAATTGACAAAATTTCCGAGTAGCCACAAGATGACATTGTTGTTTTGTGGTGGAAAGGAGATTTCTTCCATCGGTCCGTTTGAGAAAAGCGACTTGCAATACAGTGTTATTACAAATGATTGAAGCGACTTCACAGCTCCACAATGACTTTATTATTTGAGATATTTTCACAATGCTTTGCACACACATACAAAAAATCAAAAAGTTTTTTTAGGCGTTCACAAATGTTCGATATGTGCCCCTTTAGTGATTCGGCAGACATCAAGCCGATAATCAAGTTCCTCCCACACTCGGCGCAGCATGTCCCCATCAATGAGTTCGAAAGCATCGTTGATGCGAGCTCGCAGTTCTGGCACGTTTCTTGGTAGAGGAGGTTTAAACACTGAATCTTTCACATAACCCCACAGAAAGAAATCGCATGGGGTTAAGTCGGGAGAGCGTGGAGGCCATGACATGAATTGCTGATCATGATCTCCACCACAACCGATCCATCGGTTTTCCAATCTCCTGTTTAAGAAATGCCGAACATCATGATGGTTGTGCGGTGGAGCACCATCCTGTTGAAAGATGAAGTCGGCGCTGTCGGTCTCCAGTTGTGGCATGAGCCAATTTTCCAGCATGTCCAGGTACACGTATCTTGTAACGTTTTTTTCGCAGAAGAAAAAGGGGGCGTAAACTTTAAACCGTGAGATTGCACAAAACACGTTAACTTTTGGTGAATTGCGAATTTGCTGCACGAATGCGTGAGGATTCTCTACCGCCCAGATTCGCACATTGTGTCTGTTCACTTCACCATTAAGAAAAAATGTTGCTTCATCACTGAAAACAAGTTTCGCACTGAACGCATCCTCTTCCATGAGCTGTTGCAACCGCGCCGAAAATTCAAAGCGTTTGACTTTGTCATCGGGTGTCAGGGCTTGTAGCAATTGTAAACGGTAAGGCTTCTGCTTTAGCCTTTTCCGTAAGATTTTCCAAACCGTCGGCTGTGGTACGTTTAGCTCCCTGCTTGCTTTATTCGTCGACTTCCGTGGGCTACGCGTGAAACTTGCCCGCACGCGTTCAACCGTTTCTTCGCTCACTGCAGGCCGACCTGTTGATTTCCCCTTACAGAGGCATCCAGAAGCTTTAAACTGCGCATACCATCGCCGAATGGAGTTAGCAGTTGGTGGATCTTTGTTGAACTTCGTCCTGAAGTGTCGTTGCACTGTTATGACTGACTGATGTGAGTGCATTTCAAGCACGACATACGCTTTCTCGGCTCCTGTCGCCATATTGTCCCACTGCGCTCTCGAGCGCTCTGGAGGCAGAAACCTGAAGTGCGACTTCAGCCGAACAAAACTTTACGAGTTTTTCTACGTATCTGTAGTGTGTCGTGACCATATGTCAATGAATGGAGCTACAGGGAATTTATGAAATCGCTTCAATCATTTGTAATAGCCCTGTACATTGTCATTCCAAATATTCTTGTATCTATTAAGCAGTCCAAATTGTGACATTTTTGGCACAAATTGGTTGCTTGTATACCTATTGAATACAGTTTTTCATTGGTACTAATAATGTTGTTGACAACACTGTACCATGACGCTTGCACTTCTGTAGTCAGTGTTTTGTTATTTATATTAGTCCATATTTTTTCCCAGTTTTTGTTGGGATACTTCAGCTCCATTTTATTTTGGTTTTCGCGTGATTGTAACTTCTCTACTATATATTTACTTGTCCTCTTATTTTTGTCTGTTAAAATGCATGTCAAGTAGCTTAATTCTACATAAAAATCCTTAATATGCTTCAGGTTGTAATTTATGTTGTGAACAGCTACTGGCGGCTGCATGCTTCCGGGTTTGAGAAGGTCAAATAGAGCGGCAGTTACGCTGTTCGGCTGTGTTTCAATAAGTTTCAGCGTTCTTTTAATGAAGAGGGCAGTGTTTTTCCTCCGAAGGTCTGTCAGCCCTAGGCCTCCGTTTTCGGGTCTCGATGTAGTCGTTCCTACTGCTACTCTAAAAATATGGCCTTTCCATACGTATCGACAGATTGTGCTCATTATAGATTTCACTATGTCTGGAGGTGTTGGTAATATCTGAGCGACATATGCAGCTTTCGAAAGAACTGCACAGTTGATTAGTTTAATTCTTTGCTTGATATTTAAGTCTCTCGTTTCATGCAGTATTAAGCTGCCTCTGATTTTTCCTAACACCTGTTTCCAATTAGCTGCCGTCGTTCTTAATGGGCAACTGTAAAAAGTTATGCCCAAAGCAGTGTGACGGTCCACCCTGCTTGCCCACGGTAGCTGCACATTGTCAAGACCCTTGTAAATTTAAAAAGGAACTTTTCGTTTCATTTATCCTCGCACCGGTTGCCGTGCTATAAAGCAATAACTTGTCCGTTAGCCGGGCACAGTCATCATCGCTCCTTACTAGAACTCCCACATCGTCAGCGTATGCATTTGTAACCGTCTTCAGCCCAGCTATTGTTATGCCTTCTAAGGTTGTGTTCAAAAGCCGTAAAAGGGGTTCCAGAGAAACCACATAAAACAACATGGACAGGGGACTTCCCTGAGGAACTCCACTAGATATCAATACTTCATTAGTATATTGTCCATTGATCGAGATTTTGGTTCGTATGCCTCTGACGATTTTCATTAAAATCGCTAAGTTGCCATCATTGAAACCTATGTGTTTCAAGATGCTGAACAGATATCCGTAGTTGACTCTGTCAAACGCTTTAGCAAAATCAATGAAGGCAATGCCTCCATCCGCTGACGATGATGAGAAAATAGAAATAATGTCTCGATATTCACATACAGACTTAAAAATGGTACGTCGAGGGAGACACGTCTGGTGGCATCCAATGACTTTTCCTAAAATCGGTACCATTCGTTCTTTAATTACACGCGCAACTACCTTGTAATCTGAGTTCATCAGACTGATCGGCCTCATTTTAGTAATATCTTTCGTGTCCGTACTTCTTCCCTTTGGAAGTAGTACAATTACACTTTCCTTGAAAGCAGCAGGAATTGCCTCTCCCCTCAGGACGTCATTAACTACTTCCGTGAATTGGGAACCTATTAGGTGCCAAAAGGTCCTATAAAACTCCACAGGCAGGCCGTCTGGGCCTGGAGACTTACGTGAAGGTGAAGATTTGAGTATATCAAAAACCTCGTCATTCGTAATGTCTATCGTTAAACCTCTGTTCTCCTCCTCTGTAATGACTGCCTCTATTCCGGAGTTCTGTAAAAACTCTTGTACTGAGTTGTCGTCAGTAGCATTTCCAGAATATAATTGCTGAAAATATCTATGTGCTTCAGTTAAGATATCCCTTTGTTCTGTCAGGACTCTGTTATCTTCCGTTCTGAGGCTGGCAATAAAATTTCTTCTTCTGTTTTTTGTGTGTTGTATCAAGTGGTAGATGGAGGTATTTTCTGCCTCCACCGTCGTCCTAGTGTGTGATTTGACTTGTAATCCCTCCAAATGTACCCTCTTGATACTTATCATTTCGGCTTTAACGTTTTTAATATTGATAAAGACGTCTTGAGACATTGGTTGGCCGTAAAGGTCTCTTAAGCAAGAGTAGTAAAACTCCATTGTGTGTCTTGACCACATTGCCCTTTCCTTGGCGTAAGATATCAGCGCTGCCCTTATCTTTTTCTTAGCGGCCATAGTCCACCATTCAATAGTTGTTCTATATTTAGTACGCATCCTTAACACAGACTGCCAAGTTTCTTGCATCTTGAAAGCTAGAGCGTTTTCAGAGAGGGTATTGATATTTAATTTCCATAGTGGGCGACCCCAATATGTCTTTTGCCTGGTTAATTTGATGCTGCACCTCACTCCGAGGTGGTCAGAGAAGGCAGCTGGTATCACCTCGATACTACTGACTTTAGTGCCTAAAGTGGGGGTGACATATATTCTGTCGATTCTGCTCTGTGTAGCACCAGTGATATATGTGAAGCGAACCAGCGTCGGATATTTTATTTCCCATGCGTCAAACCACTTCATGTTGGTGACCAAAGCCTGCAGTTCTTGCGAGAAGTTAAAAGTTGGTCGCTGATCCTTTTTATTTAAAACGCAATTAAAATCTCCACCAATGACAATTTCTGCAGGGTTTTCTTGGAGTAGAAATAAAATGTCACTTTTAAAAAAGGCTGCCCTCTCTCGTCTCGCATTGTTGCCTGAAGGTGCGTATAGGTTTATAAAAGTGGTGTTAAAAATTTTGCAGCTAATTCCCCTCCCCGACTCTAAAAGGCACACGTTTGTCATCTCTATCCCTTCTTTAGCAAGGATGGCTGTTCCACACGCGTTTTCTGGAGCCACATTCAACACCTCTTTGTACCCTGAAACATACAATTCTTGGACATTAACTTCCTGCAGGAAGGCGATGTCCGTATCTGACTGATACAGAGAGTCCTTCAGTGCAGCTACCATTGCTTGACTCCGAATTTTGTTCATGTTTAAGGTGGTCACGTTATATGTATGTTCCACTGTGAGACGCTACAAGACAGTAAACAGAGGACACGGTATTGGAGCCGCGTACAATAACTTCGGGTTAGATATATATAGTTTTATTTTATTTTACTTGTATTCCATTGACGGTTTTCCTTCGTTTTTCTTAGAGTTCGGTGTAACAATTTTTAATAAAAAAATTCTTCCTCAAAAACCCCTTCCGCCCCCATTGCATCGGTCTGATCCTCCTTTTCGTCCGCCAAGTCAAATCGTGGCTCGGTGATGTCGTGTCCATGTCCTTGTCCAAGTCGGGCTTCATTGTCCATATCTGATGTATTGTCATGCAAGGGTTCATATGTTCCGTATGGCGTGTCAGCCCGTTCTTGTCCCTTGTTCCGATCCGAAGACTCGCCGACCGCTTCCTTTTGTGTATCTTCGTCCTTCTTCCAGAATGAGATTTTCATTCTGCAGCGGAGTGTGCGCTGATATGAAACTTCCTGGCAGATTAAAACTGTGTGCTCGACCGAGACTCGAACTCGGGACCTTTGCCTTTCGGGGGCAAGTGCTCTACCATCTGAGCTACCGAAGCACGACTCAGTAAAGCTGTGAGTACCGGGCGTGAGTCGTGTTTCGGTAGCTCAGATGGTAGAGCACTTGCCCGCGATAGGCAAAGGTCCCGAGTTCGAGTCTCGGTCGGGCACACAGTTTTAATCTGCCAGGAAGGTTCGTATCAGCGCACACTCCGATGCAGAGTGAAAATCTCATTCGAGAAGAGACCGGTTGGTAGGCCGTGTTCTGAGGCATCAAGGGATCACCAATTTAGTATTGGAGGGCAGCGTGGAGGGTAAAAATAGTAGAGGGAGACCAAGAGATGAATACACTAAGCAGATTCAGAAGGATGTAGGTTGCAATAGGTACTGGGAGACGAAGAAGCTTGCACAGGATAGAGTAGCATGGGGAGCTGCATCAAACCAGTCTCTGGACTGAAGACCACAACAACAACAACAACAACATTGGAGGTGCAGTCTTGTAGACTGTTTGTGAAGGACAAAACCAGGAACGACATTTTTGGCGGACACTGGCTCTGACTGTAGCGTTTTACCGCCAATGTATTTCGCAGGAGACGGCTCTAAAGTGCCGATTCAGCTAACAGCAGCAAATAACTTTGGAACAGAAATTCCTAGAAGATAGGTTTTGTCATTGCATTCAGGACTGCAATGTCCATTCACATGGTCTTTTGTTGTAGTGAAGGTAACAGAATTAATTTTATAAGCTGAAACTCTGCATTTCTTCAAACTGGCTCCCAGCTTGTCCAAACTTGTCCAAACTGCCTTCTCAAAATGGCACAGTTATCTGAAGTCGCCAGTCCATATGACGCTGTTCTGCAGGACTTCCCAGAGATTAGAAAGGTTACAAATACTGAGATGATTCGCAAGCATGACACACAGCACTACATTCGTACGTCGCCTGTACCTCGACGCGGCAGTTAATAATAAAATCAACATGTCTCTCTCACTGGTTTGACCTTTTCTGCCCATGTCCTGCTCATAATCCATTACATATGGAAACATTTCTACATTGAAACGCCAAAGACACTGGTATAGGTATGCATATCCAATTACAGATATATGTAAACAGGCAGAACACGGTGCTCTAGTCGGCAACGCCTATACAGAGTGTTACAAAAAGGAACGGCCAAACTTTCAGGTAACATTCCTCACACACAAAGAAAGAAAATATGTTATGTGGACATGTGTACGGAAACGCTTGCGTTACATGTTAGAGCTCATTTAATTACTTCTCTTCAAATCACATTAATCATGGAATGGAAACACACAGCAACAGGACGTATCAGCGTGACTTCAAACACTTTGTTACAGGAAATGTTCAAAATGTCCTCCGTTAGCGAGGATACATCCATCCACCCTCCGTCGCATGGAATCCCTGATGAGCTGATGCAGCCATGGAGAATGGCGTATTGTATCACAGCCGTCCACAATACGAGCACGAAGAGTCTCTACATTTGGCACCGAGGTTGCGTATACAAGAGCTTTCAAATGCCCCCATAAATGAAAGTCAAGAGGGTTGAGGTCAGGAGAGCGTGGAGGTCATGGAATTGGTCCGCCTCTACCAATCCATCGGTCACCGAATCTGTTGTTGAGAAGCGTACGAACACTTCGACTGAAATGTACAGGAGCTCCATCGCGCAAGAACCACATGCTGTGTCGTACTTGTAAAGGCACATGTTCTAGCAGCTCAGGTAGAGTATCCCGTATGAAATCATGATAACGTGCACCTTTGAGCGTAGGTGGAAGAACATGGGGCCCAATCGAGACATCACCAACAATGCCTGCCAAACGTTCACAGAAAATCTGTGTTGATGTGATTTCACAATTGCGTGCGGATTCTCGTCAGCCCACACATGTTGATTGTGAAAATTTACAATTTGATCACGTTGGAATGAAGCCTCATCCGTAAAGAGAACATTTGCACTGAAATGAGGATTGACGCATTGTTGGATGAACCATTCGCAGAAGTGTACCCGTGGAGGCCGATCAGCTGCTGATAGTGCCTGAGCACGCTGTACATGGTACGGAAACAACTGGTTCTCCCGTAGCACTCTCCATACAGTGACGTGGTCAACGTTACCTTGTACAGCAGCAACTTCTTTGACGCTGACATTAGGGTTATCGTCAACTGCACGAAGAATTGCCTCGTCCATTGCAGGTGTCCTCGTCGTTCTAGGTCTTCCCCAGTCGCGAGTCATAGGCTTGAATGTTCCGTGCTCCCTAAGACGCCGATCAATTGCTTCGAACGTCTTCCTGTCGGGACACCTTCGTTCTGGAAATCTGTCTTGATACAAACGTACCGCGCCACCGCTATTGCCCCGTGCTAATCCATACATCAAATGGGCATCTGCCAACTCCGCATTTGTAAACATTGCACTGACTGCAAAACCACGTTCGTTGTGAACACTAACCTGTTGATGCTACGTACTGATGTGCTTGATGCTAGTACTGTAGAGCAATGAGTCGCATGTCAACACAAGCACCGAAGTCAACATTACCTTCCTTCAATGGGGCCAACTGGCGGTGAATCGAGGAAGCACAGTACATACTGTTGTTGTTGTTGTTGTTGTTGTTGTGGTCTTCAGTCCTGAGACTGGTTTGATGCAGCTCTCCATGCTACTCTATCCTGTGCAAGCTTCTTCATCTCCCAGTACCTACTGCAGCCTACATCCTTCTGAATCTGCTTAGTGTATTCATCTCTTGGTCTACCTCTACGATTTTTACCCTCCACACTGCCCTCCAATGCTAAATTTGTGATCCCTTGATGCCTCAAAACATGTCCTACCAACCGATCCCTTCTTCTAGTCAAGTTGTGCCACAAACTTCTTTTCACCCCAATCCTATTCAATACCTCCTCATTAGTTACGTGATCTACCCACCTTATCTTCAGCATTCTTCTATAGCACCACATTTCGAAAGCTTCTATTCTCTTCTTGTCCAAACTAGTTATCGTCCATGTTTCACTTCCATACATGGCTACACTCCATACAAATACTTTCAGAAACGACTTCCTGACACTTAAATCTATACCCGATGTTAACAAATTTCTCTTCTTCAGAAACGATTTCCTTGCCATTGCCAGTCTACATTTTATATCCTCTCTACTTCGACCATCATCAGTTATTTTACTCACTAAATAGCAAAACTCCTTTACTACTTTAAGTGTCTCATTTCCTAATCTAATTCCCTCAGCATCATCCGATTTAATTTGACTACATTCCATTATCCTCGTTTTGCTTTTGTTGATGTTCATCTTATATCCTTCTTTCAAGACACTGTCCATTCCGTTCAACTGCTCTTCCAAGTCCTTTGCTGTCTCTGACAGAATTACAATGTCATCGGCGAACCTCAAAGTTTTTACTTCTTCTCCATGAATTTTAATCCCTACTCCGAATTTTTCTTTTGTTTCCTTTACTGCTTGTTCAATATACAGATTGAATAACATCGGGGAGAGGCTACGACCCTGTCTCACTCCTTTCCCAACCACTGCTTCCCTTTCATGCCCCTCGACTCTTATAACTGCCATCTGGTTTCTGTACAAATTGTAAATAGCCTTTCGCTCCCTGTATTTTACCCCTGCCACCTTCAGAATTTGAAAGAGAGTATTCCAGTTAACATTGTCAAAAGCTTTCTCTAAGTCTACAAATGCTAGAAACGTAGGTTTGCCTTTTCTTAATCTTTCTTCTAAGATAAGTGTAAGGTTAGTATTGCCTCACGTGTTCCAACATTTCTACGGAATCCAAACTGATCTTCCCCGAGGTCAGCTTCTACCAATTTTTCCATTCGTCTGTAAAGAATTCGCGTTAGTATTTTGCAGCTGTGACTTATTAAACTGATAGTTCGGTAATTTTCACATCTGTCAACACCAGCTTTCTTTGGGATTGGAATTATTATATTCTTCTTGAAGTCTGAGGGTATTTCGCCTGTCTCATACATCTTGCTCACCAGATGGTAGAGTTTTGTCATGACTGGCTCTCCCAAGGCCATCAGTAGTTCTAATGGAATGTTGTCTACTCCCGGGGCCTTGTTTCGACTCAGGTCTTTCAGTGCTCTGTCAAACTCTTCACGCAGTATCTTATCTCCCATTTCGTCTTCGTCTACATCCTCTTCCATTTCCATAATATTGTCCTCAAGTACATCGCCCTTGTATAAACCCTCTATATACTCCTTCCACCTTTCTGCCTTCCCTTCTTTGCTTAGAACTGGGTTGCCGTCTGAGCTCTTGATATTCATACAAGTGGTTCTCTTCTCTCTAAAGGTCTCTTTAATTTTCCTGTAGGCAGTATCTGTCTTACCCCTTGTGAGACAAGCCTCTATATCCTTACATTTGTCCTCTAGCCATCCCTGCTTAGCCATTTTGCACTTCCTGTCAATCTAATTATTGAGACGTTTGTATTCCTTTTTGCCTACTTCATGCACTGCATTTTTATATTTTCCCCTTTCATGAATTAAATTCAATATTTCTTCTGTTACCCAAGGATTTCTATTAGCCCTCGCCTTTTTACCTACTTGATCGTCTGCTGCCTTCACTACTTCATCCCTCAGAGCTACCCATTCTTCTTCTACTGTATTTCTTTCCCCCATTCCTGTCAATTGTTCCCTTATGCTCTCCCTGAAACTCTCTACAACCTCTGGTTCTTTCAGTTTATCCAGGTCCCATCTCCTTAAATTCCGACCTTTTTGCAATTTCTTCAGATTCAACCTGCAGTTCATAACCAATAGATTGTGGTCAGAATCCACATCTGCCCCTGGAAATGTCTTACAATTTAAAACCTGGTTCCTAAATCTCTATCTTACCATTATACAATCTATCTGATACCTTTTAGTATCTCCAGGATTCTTCCAGGTATACAACCTTCTTTTATGATTCTTGAACCAAGTGTTAGCTATGATTAGGTTAAGCTCTGTGCAAAATTCTACAATGCGGCTTCCTCTTCCATTTCTTCCCCCCAATCCATATTCACCTACTATGTTTCCTTCTCTCCCTTTTCCTACTGACGAATTCCAGTCACCCATGACTATTAAATTTTCGTCTCCCTTCACCACCTGAATAATTTCTTTTATCTCGTCATACATTTCTTCAATTTCTTCATCATCTGCAGAGCTAGTTGGGATATAAACTTGTACTACTGTATTAGGCATGGGCTTTGTGTCTATCCTGGCCACAATAATGCGTTCACTATGCTGCTTGTAGTAGGTAACCCGCACTCCTATTTTTTTATTCATTATGAAACCTACTCCTGCATTACCCCTATTTGATTTTGTATTTATAACCCTGTATTCACCTGACCAAAAGTCTTGTTCCTCCTGCCACCGAACTTCACTAATTCCCACTATATCTAACTTTAACCTATCCATTTCCCTTTTTAAATTTTCTAACTACCTGCCCGATTAAGGGATCTGACATTCCACGCTCCGATCCGTAGAACGCCAGTTTTCTTTCTCCTGATAATGACGTCTCCTTGAGTAGTCCCCGCCCGGAGATCTGAATGGGGGACTATTTTACCTCCGGAATATTTTATCCAAGAGGACACCATCATCATTTAATCATACAGTAAAGCTGCATGTCCTCGGGAAAAATTACGGCTGTAGTTTCCCCTTGCTTTCAGCCGTTCGCAGTACCAGCACAGCAAGGTTGTTTTGGTTAATGTTACAAGGCCAGATCAGTCAATCATCCAGAGTGTTGCCCCTGCAACTACTGAAAAGGCTGCTGCCCCTCTTCAGGAACCACACGTTTGTCTGGCCTCTCAACAGATACCCCTCCGTTGTGGTTGCACCTACGGTACGGCCATCTGTATCGCTGAGGCACGCAAGCCTCCCCACCGACGGCAAGGTCCATGGTTCATACTGACGAAACTAAAATGAGCTCTAACATGGAAATTAAGCGTTTCCGGACACATGTCCACATAACATCTTTTCTTTATTTGTGTGTGAGGAATGTTTCCTGAAAGTTTGGCCGTACCTTTTTGTAACACCCTGTATAAGACAAAAAGTGTCTGGCGCAGTTGTTAGATCCGTTACTGCTGCTATAATGTCAGGTTATCAAGATTTAAGTGAGTTTGAACGTGGTGTTGCCGGGCACTGTGGCCGAGCGGTTCTAGGCGCTTCAGTCCGGAACTGCGCTGCTGCTACGGTCGTAGGTTCGAATCCTGCCTCGGGCATGGGTGTTTGTGATGTCCTTAGGTTAGTTAGGTTTAAATAGTTCTAAGTCTAGGAGATTGGTGACCTCAGATGGGAAGTCTCATAGTGCTTACAGCCATCTGAACATTTTTTTTTTTGGAACCAAAATTACTAATGTTGTGTAGGTCCACAGATCACCATTTTTAAACTACGGAAACATGGCGCCACGCGCTCCGATTGGCCTTGTGATTGGCCTGTTGCGGTTCGTCGGTTGACGGGCCATGGTTGTCGGTTCACACTTACAAACGTCCCTCGCCCCGTCTACTGGCCCAACGTGACACGCACACGTGTCGGATGGGTTTTGTTTTTTGCACCTCACGCCAGAGACGTTGACACGTAAGCTTCACTTCGGAGCACACTCACGTAACCTGCGATTTAGTCATACAGTAAACATGGCGGCACAGTATTCGTTTGAAGAAAAACGAGATATGGTTTTTCTTTATGGACTAGCCGACGGTAGTGCGCATGAAGCTCGACGGTTGTATGAGGAACGATACCCAGCAAGAGGCCACCCACACCCGCAAACGTTTACAGCAATTCACCGGCGACTTGGCGAAACAGGCTCTTAAGCGGGATATCACTGAGATGCTGAAAGACTTCGAACACGACGGGATGCTGCATTTGAGGAGATCTCGAGCGCTTCAAGGAAGCACCTGCGACAAGTAATCGAGCAGTTGGACACGACATGGGGGGTGACATGTCGGTTAGTCTGGGAGGTTTTGAGGGCTGACGGCCAGCATTCTTTTAGTTTACAACCTGTCCAAAACGTAAATCCTATGGCGGACTATGAACACAGGCTAGGGTTTTGCCGGTGTTGCACGAGATCCCGACTTCCCCGCGATTGTGTCGTTTACCGACGAGTGCAGCGTCCATCGGGATGGCTTTTACGACACTCGAAACGTTCAATACTGGGCGAGGGGAAATCCTCACGTCACATACGTCCACGGACACCAGGAACGATTTTCTCTTAACATTTGAGCAAGCATTGTGCCTGACCATCTGGTCGGGTCGGTCCATCTACCTCCTCGACTTACCGGGGCAAATTACCTTCACTTTTTACAAGAAACTCTACCTGTCCTGTCCTGTTCCCCTGAACATACAGCTACGCACGTGGTTGCAGCATGATGGGGCGCTCGCACATAACAGTCGTGCTGTGCGTGGATATTTAAATGAACTCTTCAGCAGCCGGGTAAGTGGCAGAGGTGCTGGTAGGACATGGCTCCTGAGAGCACCAGACGTCACGCCACCGGACTAGTTCACCCACCCACAGGCGAACCACCTAGAAACGAGGAGGAATTAATGAATCGCATTCAACATGCCGCCAATCAATGTCAGGAATCTTTGAAAGAGTTCGTCAAAACACCGTTCGACGTTATCAAGCTTGTGTCGCGTCAGAGGATCGGCAGTTCGATCACCTGCCTTAAGTAAACAGTATCTTAGCTACAAAAAAGGCTCTTTTCAGGGCCGACATAATTTGTAAAAGAATTTCTGTACGTGATCTAACAGCTGTTGGCGGGCGGGTTTGTTCCCGGTACGTCTTCTCATGAAACTGCAATGGATGTGTCGGGACCCTAGCGGATTCGCCCCCAGGCCCCCAGAGTGGAAGGCTGGCGCGCTACCTCCGAGCGTGCGGCCCTTCTTGGACACATCGCCATCTCCGGCAGGCAAAGGATTCGCGGCCGTGCGTTGTCCAGATCATCCGGCAACAGGGCCATCCCGCAGCCAGTTGGAGCGCGTAGAGCAAAGTTTGCGTAGTTTAAAAATTGTTTGTTGTCGACCTAGACAACATTAGTAATTTTGGTTCCTACTGGCATCAGGTATCCAGTCCAGGGTTAATATTTCGTGGCACAACTTTTCTCCAAACTGTATACAACATTAAGACGAAATCGTTTCCTTTACACTTTTTCTGGGTTCTTTACTCATCAATCGCAGTTCACCGAAAACACCCTGCGTATCTTAAAATTGTGAAAAAGTTCTCAGAATATTGTACTGAATTTGCAGTCTTTCCGTTTTTACATAATTTTTTCCAGTCCTTTCAAAACCTTCTTTTCAGGCATGTTAAGACCTTCTGTTGCCCATTTTTTGTCGCTGAAGTACCACTCTGGGCATATTTGTATAGCCATGAAGTGTTCCTTACACACAGGCAGCGGTTCACAGTTTAACTGATGAAACAATGCTGCCTAAGAAGATAGTTTGGTGACCTACCAACCCTTGTGATGACCCTAGAACCCTTGCCACATGTTCACTACGTCTGTTAGAACTACAGTTACGCCTCAGAGTGGATATTATGTGAGAAACTCTGCACCTTGGTAACGGATAATTAGTAAATGTCTGAAGATGGTCTTGTAAGCCGAAAACTGGTTAACAATAAAAGTAATATTGTAGAACAAAAGCAACTGGTGCTTTTCATTTATTATATTGGAAAAAATTTTAAGTTCCCAGCCAACATCATCTTAAGAACCAGTGGTAAAAATTTCGCTGATTTGCATGAATAAAAGGGATAGAAGTGACCATACCCATAATTATCACTTTTGGTACCCAAAAATCATAACTTTTTGGGTATATCTTGATAACAGATATAGATTTTTGAAAAAGGGGGAATGCCATTTCTAGATGAAAGCGTAAAGAATGAACAGTTAAAAATTTGTGTCATTTGCTAAGGTTAATTTCTTTAAATAAATGCGGACCAAGGTGCAAAAACGGCTACAAACCTATTTTTGCGGTTTTTTTTTCTGCGGAAGTATGCTAATTTTGAATCTCTGTAACATATAATTATATCGGAATAAGTTTCGAAGTTCCTTGAGAATGTCGTCTTAAGAAGATACGGTAAAAACTTCAACGATCTGCGACGATGAGAAATTGTAGAAGTAGCCACGCCCACAATTGGTACTTTCGGTACCCAAAATTCATTGTTAGAGCGCCGTGAGCTCAGGGGTTGTAACATGTCAGAGCTGCGAGAGGTGTGGTTGTGGGGGCAGCGGCGACTCGCGCCAAAGCGTGCAGAGCAACTCCGGCAACTGTGTCACTGACTTTATTGCATCAATGGGACACAGACGGCCTTTCGCTGACCCCGGTGAAAGCGCCGCGCACGTGGGTCAGCGCCAATGGCAGTGCTGGAATTAGCAGTGTCGGCGTCCAGTCGGCCGACCTCGCTTACGGCACAGCCACGCGGCCACCGCACGGGTTCGCTGCACCGGAAGCCCGCGACACGGCTGACTGCTCTCTCAAGAGGAACTCGTGGACCCCATGTAGAGCGCCAAGGGGAAACAGCCGTGGAGGTAAAAATAAGAGCAGTTGTCATGACGTCACAAACTTGAAGCCGACCCAAGTGAAGATCCGCCGTGTTAGCTACCCCAAAACATTCGCTTCTGGTGGTTTGATTCCGTGTAGTCGTGAAGTGTTTTGATAAAAAATGCCGGCTTGCGTCGCTTACGGGTGTACTAATCGTTCTGATCGTAGTCGAAAATTTAAACAAATCACATTTCATTCGTAAGTGGACATATTTAAGAGCTATTTTCTTATACTTTCAGGAAACATTCCTCACACACAAATAAAGAAAAGATGTTATGTGGACATGTGTCCAGAAACGCTTAATTTCCATGTTCGAGCTCATTTTAGTTTCGTCAGTATGTACTGTACTTCTTCGATTCACCGCCATGATTTCATACGGGATACTCTACCTGTGCTGCTAGAACATGTGCCTTTACAAGTACGACACAACATGTGGTTCATGCACGATGGAGCTCCTGCACATTTCAGTCGAAGTGTTCGTACGCTTCTCAACAGATTCGGTGACCGATGGATTGGTAGAGGCGGACCAATTCCGTGGCCTTCACGCTCTCCTGACCTCAACCCTCTTGACTTTCATTTATGGGGGCATTTGAAAGCTCTTGTCTACGCAACCCCGGTGCCAAATGTAGAGACTCTTCGTGCTCGTATTGTGGACGGCTGTGATACAATACGCCATTCTCCAGGGCTGCATCAGCGCATCAGGGATTCCGTGCGGCGGAGGGTGGATGGATGTATCCTCGGTAACGGAGGACATTTTGAACATTTCCTGTAACAAAGTGTTTGAAGTCACGCTGGTACGTTCTGTTGCTTTGTGTTTCCATTCCATGATTAATGTGATTTGAAGAGAAGTAATAAAATGAGCTCTAACATGGAAAGTAAGCGTTTCCGGACACATGTCCACATAACATATTTTCTTTCTTTGTGTGTGAGAAATGTTTCCTGAAAGTTTGGCCGTATCTTTTTGTAACACCCTGTATATACTTGAAATTCTGATGCACTGTAAAGTTTTACAGTAGGGTTCTATTTCTGTATTTGACTTTAGATTTCCTATCAATCCAACGCGAAGAGCTGTCTGGAGGTAAACAAAACCCTTGGTTTTCATTGTTTGGTTATTCCCAAGTAGCTGAAAAGTCCTGGCAAGAAATACCCTGGAAATAGGGGCTAATGTTTTAAACTACAATAATTTAATATAAAAGTAATGTAAATACATGTAGTTAATTAAATCTTCAGTCAAATCTGTGGAACACATGTTACAGTGGTTAAATTATGAGTACTTAAAGGGTTACATATTTGTTAAAGTAAAGTTCCCTATCTATGTCCAGGCTACTTAGGTCATTACAGTAATCACTGTGCTGTCGTGTTACCCTGTAAACTGCTGTTATTCGCCACACTGAATGTCACGTGGTAGGTACAATTTAAAAACAAAGCAGATGTGCAAACTGTAATGGGCCTGACAATCTTAAATTCAGTTCTTTTCCTTCGTAATTTAACGAACGTTTCACTTTGTTGACATGACAGCTGGCTTGTTTATATCATCCCTGCATACGTCTATGAGGTACCAATGCAAACAATGTAAATTTCTTGTACACTTGAACATTTAAAATTTGCATTTGACTTGAAAATGCAACGAATACAAATCGGTGCCTCTAAACTATCAATCATTGCTTTTGGTGTTCTGGCTTTATCAATTATCTACACAAACACAATGAAAGTGAATAGGAATGGATTATGAAAGCACGCTTTTCATAGCACATACTTCTCGATTATTCGAAGTGTGTAAACAAAAAGGAATAACAGTAGTGAGGCCAGAAGGGTTATATTTTCGTGTCGTATTACTGTATCGAATACGCATTTCACACCAGAAAAACCCTTGAAGTTGCGTTCCTTATGCTGTGTTGTTCACTAAAACAGTGTAACATTTACTATATAAAACGAATATCGCGTGCACACGACGCAAATAACGAACAAGAAGCAATTGTAAACACTCGTGTGCTAATGTTTTGGGGGATCCAAGATGGCGGCAGGCCCCGCCCACTGGCTTCAAAACAACGTACAGCGCAAGTCTGTAGCGCCACCTGCCCTTATTCTACCTCGATGGAAACAGCTGCCCGCCGTCGTCGCAGCCAGCCTTAGGCCGGTATTACACTATCAAATTTCTTTGTCAAAGATTTGATCAAAGATGTGATCCAATATTCCGTCCAATATATTGGACAAAGATCTTTGACGTAGCGCTACGAGGGGTATTACACTGTCATCAAATTTTTCGTCAAAGTTCAAGATGGCTGACAACAACTTGTTATTATCCGCAGCAGTTCTACGTACTCCAATTGCATTTTGTGCACATGCGGAAAAGAAGTGGGGGGAGAAAATGGAACCATACATACGAGGTTGACAGTCTTAAATGTCCTGGGATTACAACTTGATAATAAATTCAGTTGGGAGGAGCACACCACAGAACTGCAGAACGCCTTAACAAATCTGTATTTGCAATTCGAGTGTTAGCAGACATAGCCAACATAAAAATGAAAAAGCTTGCATACTTTCATTGTCATATGGGATAATATTTTGGGGTAAATCTTGAAGTCAAACAAAAGTTTCCAAGGTCCAAAAGCGTGTAATACGTATTATTTGTGGAGTAAATTCACGGACCTCCTGCAGAAACCTCTTCAAAGAACTGGGTACTTCAGATTCTTGCATTGGTACGGGGGAAAATAAGAAAGAAAATGAAACTGTTGGCGGGCCAGAAGTACAGTGAGACTGTCGTTTGGACGTACGAGATTTGCAGGTTAGCTTTTTTGTTTTGTATTTCATGCCTAGATACTTCCGTAGAGATATTGTTGCATGTGGATCATTATATGTAATGATTATTACAATACATGCAACGATATGTTTGTACAGTTATCTAGGCATGAGAAACAAACAAAAAAAACTATAACTCTCGTAGGCCCAAATGACAGTCTCACTATACTTCCGGCTCGCAGGTTAACTACTGCCTCTCAGTATATTTACTTCTTAATAAAATTTGTCGTAAATAATATATCTCTTTTTCCAACAAACAACTCAGTTCATACATACAATACCAGGAACAAAAATGATCTGCACAAGGACTTAAAAACACTTACTTCAGTTCAAAAAGGGGTCCACTACTCAGGAACACTCATCTTCAATAATTTGCCAGGAAACATAAAAAATTTAGTTAGAAATAAAGATCAGTTTAAAAGGAGCCTGAAAGACTTACTACTGGCAAACTCCTTCTACTCCATTGGCGAAATTTTTAATAGAAACAAATGATGTATTTATTCATACTATTAGTATTTTTATTTCAGCTTAAAAAAAATCGACATGTTCCACATCCACGAGGATCTTCTCAGCACGGATCTATGGAACGAAAAACTAATCTAATCTGGGTGAAGTATTCAACAAAACTTGTTACGTGAGCTTACAGTGGAAGACGTCAAGTCGTACATCAATTACTTAAGAATGGATGAGCATACATTTCTGTATGTGCTCAATGAAGTGTATCCTCATATCACAAAGCACAATTTTCACTTAAGAACTGCTACATCTTCAGAAGACAGGCTCACTATAACACTCCGATTCCTTGCTACAGGAGAGGGTTATGTTATGTTAGGTTAGGTCAGGTCAGGTTAGGTCTCCAATCTTCTTAATCTATTTTTTATTCAGGGTGCCTCACGTTGTAAAGCGCCTGATAAGCTTCAGACATCTCTATTAATTCTGTAGTTGTCGGCACACACCAATTGTATTTACCGGCAATGGTTATAAAAACACTACAGACGACAGAACGCTGCAGCGATGCTAGCGCTCCGCGTGGTAACATATCGCATTGCAGTGAACAGAAGACAAGCGATTTCTTTGATCAAATATACGGCCTCGGCCTAGATTTGATCAAATATTGGACGACATTTGTCAAAGATCCCTATTACACTATCAAATATCTTTGACAAAGATATTGGACAAAGATATTGGACAAAGAAATTTGATAGTGTAATACCGGCCTTAGCAGCCCGGCCATTCGCCCAGGGCAGCACGGCTAGCGGCTGTACACAGGGCTGCACTTGCCGACGGCAGCTCGCAGTCCGCCGAAAGAACTCACCCAGAGAAGTCTAACCAGGAGACATCGCGTTTCTTTACCGCTTGAGACGCCAGGTAAGAAATGTTAATATTTATACATATTCATTTATTTGTAGTATGTTAAGTGGAGACTGTTGTATAGATGGAATATTCCTTGAGGTACTAGAAGGTATCAGATACATTATATAATGGTAAGACAGAGATTTAGGAACGAGGTTTTAAATTGTAAGACATTTCCAGGGGCAGATGTGGACTCTGACCACAATCTATTGGTTATGAACTGTAGATTAAAACTGAAGAAACCGCAAAAAGGTGGGAATTTAAGGAGATGGGACCTGGATAAACTGACTAAACCAGAGGTTGCACAGAGTTTCAGGGAGAGCACAAGGGAACAATTGACAGGAATGGGGGAAAGAAGTACAGTAGAAGAAGAATTGGTAGCTCTGAGGGATGACGCAGTGAAGGCAGCAGAGGATCAAGTAGGTAAAAAGACGACGGCTAGTAGAAATCCTTGGGTAACAGAAGATATATTGAATTTAATTGATGAAAGGAGAAACTATAAAAATGCAGTAAATGAAGCAGGCAAAAAGGAATACAAACGTCTCGAAATTGAGAACGACAGGAACTGCAAAATGGCTAACCAGGGATTGCTAGAGGACAAATGTAACGACGTAGAGGCTTATCTCAATAGGGATAAGATAGATACTGCCTACAGGAAAATTAAAGAGAGCTTTGGAGAAAAGAGAACCACTTGCATCAATATCAAGAGCTCAGATGCAAACCCAGTTCTAAGCAAAGAAGGGAAAGCAGAAAGGTGGAAGGAGTATATAGAAGGTCTATACACGGGCGATGTTCTTCAGGACAATATTATGGAAATGGAACGGGATGTAGATGAAGATGAAATGGGAGATATGATACTGCGTGAGGAGTTTGACAGAGCACTGAAAGACTAAAGTCGAAACAAGGACTCCGGAGTAGACAACATTCCATTAGAACTACTGACGGCCTTGGGAGAGCCAGTCCTGACAAAACTCTACCATCTGGTGAGCAAGATGTATGGGATAGACGAAATACCCTCAGACTTCAAGAAGACTATAATAATTCCCATCCCAAAGAAAGCAGGTGTTGACAATGTGAAAATTACCGAACTATCAGTTTAATAAGTCACAGCTGCAAAATACTAACGCGAATTCTTTACAGACGAATGGAAAAACTGGTAGAAGCCGACCTCGGGGAAGATCAGTTTGGATTCCGTAGAAATGTTGGAACACGTCAGGCAATACTGACCTTACCACTTATCTTAGAATAAATATTAAGGAAACGCAAACCTACGTTTCTAGCATTTGTAGACTTAGAGAAAGCATATTGCAATGTTGACTGGAACACTCTCTTTCAAATTCTGAAGGTGGCAAGGGTAGAACACAGGGGGCGAAAGGCTATTTACAATTTGTACAGAAACCAGATGGCAGTTATAAGATTCGAGAAACATGAAAGGGATGCAGTGTTTGGGAAGGGAGTGAGACAGGGTTGTAGCCTCTCCCCGATGTATTCAATCTGTATATTGAACAAGCAGTAAACGACACGAAAGAAAAGTTCGGAGTAGGTATTAAAATCCATGGAGAAGAAATAAAAACTTTGAGGTTCGCCGATGACATTGCAATTCTGTCAGAGACAGCAAAGGCCTTGGAAGAGTAGTTGAACGGAATGGATAGTGTCTTGACAGGAGGATATAAGGTGAACGTCAACAAAAGCAAAACGAGGATAATGGAATGTAGTCGAATTAAGTCGGGTGATGCTGAGGGTATTAGATTAGTAAATGAGACACTTAAAGCAGTAAAGGAGTTTTGCTATTGGGGGAGCAAAATAACTGATGATAGTCGAAGTAGAGAGGATATAAAATGTAGACTGGCAATGGCAAGGAAAGCGTTTGTGAAGAAGAGAAATTTCTTAACATCGAGTATAGTTTTAAGTGTCAGGAAGTCGTTTCTGAAAGTATTTGTATGGAGTGTAGCCATGTATGGAAGTGAAACGTGGACGATAAATAGTTTAGACAAGAAGAGAATAGAAGCTTTCCAAATGTGGTGCTACAGAAGAATGCTGAAGATTAGGTATTGAACAGAATTGGGGAGAAGAGGAGCTTGTGGCACAACTTTACTAGGAGAAGGGATCGGTTCGTAGGACATGTTCTGAGGCATCAACGGGTCACCAATTTAGTACTGGAGGGCAGCGTGAAAGGTAAAAATCGTAGAGGGAGACCAAGAGATGAATACACTAAGCAGATTCAGACGGATGTAGGCTGCAGTAGGTACTGGGAGATGAAGAAGCTTGCTCAGGATAGAGTAGCATGGAGAGCTGCATCAAACCAGTCTCAGGACTGAAAACTACAACAACAACAACAATCAGGAAACCTTGCGTTTCTTTATCGCTTGAGCGATGCCGGGTAAGAAATGTTAATATTTATATATATTTATTTACGTATTTGCAGTATGTTAAGTGGAGACTTGTTATTTAAAAAGATTTTGTTCCTTTTCTTTCATCGACAGTTGAAACAGACATGGGGTGATGGAGTTATGGATGTGTCGAAAGTGCGTTCGTGGGTGCGACAGTTTAATGAAGGCAGAACATCGTGTGACAACAAACCGAAACAACCTCGGGCTGACACAAGCCGGTCTGCCGACTTGATCGAGAAAGTGGAGAGAATTGTTTTGGGGGATCGCCGAATGACTGTTGAACAGATCGCCTCCAGAGTTGGCATTTCTGTGGGTTCTGTGCACACAATCCTGCACGACGACCTGAAAATGCGAAAAGTGTCATCCAGGTGGGTGCCAAGAATGCTGACGGACAACCACATGGCTGCCCGTGTGGCATGTTGCCAAGCAATGTTGACGAGCGACGACAGCAGGAATGGAACTTTCTTTTCGTCGGTTGTGACAATGGATGAGACGTGGATGCCATTTTTCAATCCAGAAACAAAGCGCCAGTCAGCTCAATAGAAGCACACAGATTCACCGACACCAAAAAAATTTCGGGTAACCGCCAGTACTGAAAAAATGATGGTGTCCGTGTTCTGGGACAGCGAGGGCGTAATCATTACCCATTGCGTTCCAAAGGGCACTACGGTAACAGGTGCATCTTACGAAATGTTTTGAAGAACAAATTCCTTCCTGCATTGCAACAAAAACGTCCAGGAAGGGCTGCGCGTGTGCTGTTTCACCAAGACAACGCACCCGCACATCGAGCTAACGTTACGCAACAGTTTTTTCGTGATAACAACTTTGAAGTGATTCCTCATGCTCCCTTCTCACCTGACCTGGCTCCTAGTGACTTTTGGCTTTTTCCAACAATGAAAGACACTCTCCGTGGCAGCACATTCACCAGCCGTGCTGATATTGCCTCGGCGATTTTCCAGTGGTCAAAACAGACTCCTAAAGAATCCTTCGCCGCTGCCATGGAATCATGGCGTCAGCGTTGTGAAAAATGTGTACGTCTGCAGGGCGATTACGTCAAGAAGTAACGCCAGTTTCATCGATTTCAGGTGAGTAGTTAATTAGAAAAAAAATCGGAGTCCTTAGAACTTGAATGCACCTCGTATGTACGTTTAAGTTGGGCACTACAGCAACGACAAAAGAAGAGAGTTACAAAAATACTTGCAATTGCAAAGGAGACGACTTACCTTACTCGTCGTCGGTGTTGTCGTCGTGTGAAAGTCCATTACGGTGGCGTGGATGGATAATTTGGAAGAGACGGATCATGTATTCTTCCTGATACTCGTTCTTTTTTCGCACTGTCCGCAATGAAATTGTAACGGTATTTCAGCGTCGAAACTGTTCTTACGAAGTTTTACGTATTTCGCACCACCGCAGTCTACACAGTCCCTTCTTTTCTCATCCGGTAGTACTCAATATTTGCTACAAAAAGTCGAACAATTTTCTACCCTGCATAAACATGGAATCAGATTCTTACATGTGAGAGAATCCGTCGAAGAAACGTCAAGAACACTGTGGTGTCACCGCCAGACACCAATCTGCTACGGTGCTGTCACCGCCAGACACCACACTTGCTAGGTGATAGCCTTTAAATCGGCCGCGGTCCGTTAGTATACGTCGGACCCGCGTGTCGCTACTGTCAATGATTGCAGACCGAGCGCCGCCACACGGCTGGTCTAGTCTAGAGAGACTCCCTAGCACTCGCCCCAGTTGTACAGCCGACTTTGCTAGCGATGGTTCACTGAATATATACGCTCTCATTTGCAGAGACGACAGTTTAGAATAGTCTTCAGCTACGTCATTTGCTACGACCTAGCAAGGCGCCATATTCAGTTACTATAATCTGAACAGATAATATTGTGAATCATGTACCATCAAGAGCGACGTTCATCATTAATTACGTCCGCTTTCTGAATTCTCATTCCTTGTCATGTTCCAGACCTCACGTCAGTATAGTTCTTCCCTCTTCACGCCAGCCTGCGTGAGCTAAAACGCGTGCATTCCGGCCTCCAATCGTAACACGGTGTTGGCTCTTCTGTTAACACAAAAAAACACCACACATCCCACTCACTGACGACATAAATCGTTTGGGTTTCCCTAGCAACTCACAAATAATTCGCGGAGGTATGTAATTTAGAGCAAGTAAGGGAACAACGGAAAACAGATAAAAATGACGATCACAACGCCCACCATCGGGGTCGCATGATCGAATTCTATCACAGGTTCGATGTGTATCGTTTGGGCCCCGCGACTTCGATAGGCAATCATTCTTGCAAATTACCGGATAAAGTTTGTAATTGGATGTCAATTGGTTATCAACTGTTAAATAAACTTCGAGTTGGATGTTGGGACAGTCAGTTGACTCTGTTGTTACGACATGCATCGTAAATATTACTTATGTGTGAGATTTGCAAGTTTTATTAAAATTCGGAGTTCTTGAAGATGTTCTGGTAGGGTTTTGTCGAGTGTGTGGACGATCTTCAATGGTTGACTCGTTTGAAGTTTTATTGGTGAGAGGTCCACACGTATCGATATTTTGGAAATAATCGATACTGTGAAGTGTGTTAGGGTTTTATTTTGAAACTTTATCGGCGATTGTGGACGGGAGGATCGGTTTTAAAGTGGAATATTTCGTTGAATGAGAACAGGATTGATTCTTTAGTGACATTAATTAATTATTTAAGGAAAACTCATGAGGATCTCAATTTATTCTGGCAAAGATATCAAGCAGCGTCAGACCGCACAACGAATATATAGAAACTCTGTGACTTTGTTGAACTGTCAAAAAAAATTTTTATACGATAAAACTTGTCTACAACAGGGACTGATGAATTTTGCTGTGTCTATCCTTATCTGCTAGGTTGAATCTGCTACAGCTTAATGTTTTTCTTTATGGATTTTTCAAGTAACTGGGAAAAGAACTTACGAGGTGCATTCAAGTTCTAAGACCTCTGATTTTTTTTCTCCGGACTGGAAAGAGATAGAAACATGCGCATTGTTTTAAAATGAGGCCGCGTTCATTGTCAATACGTCCCAGAGATGGCAGCATCATAAGGCAGATGGAATTTTATCGCCAGTGGCGAGAATGAGAACTGTTTTAAGTACTTAAAATGGCGACGTTTTACTTACTTGAACAGCGTGCAATCATTCGTTTTCTGAATTTGCGTGGTGTGAAACCAATTGAAATTCATCGACAGTTGAAACAGACATGTGGTGATGGAGTTATGGATGTGTCGAAAGTGCGTTCGTGGGTGCGACAGTATAATGAAGGCAGAACATCGTGTGACAACAAACCGAAACAACCTCGGGCTCACACAAGCCGGTCTGCCGACTTGATTGAGAAAGTGGAGAGAATTGTTTTGGGGGATCGCCGAATGACTGTTGAACAGATCACCTCCAGAGTTGGCATTTCTGTGGGTTCTGTGCACACAATCCTGCACGACGACCTGAAAATGCGAAAAGTGTCATCCAGGTGGGTGCCAAGAATGCTGACGGACAACCACATGGCTGCCCGTGTGGCATGTTGGCAAGCAATGTTGACGTGCAACGACAGCAGGAATGGGACTTTCTTTTCGTCGGTTGTGACAATGGATGAGACGTGGATGCCATTTTTCAATCCAGAAACAAAGCGCCAGTCAGCTCAATGGAAGCACACAGATTCACCGACACCAAAAAAATTTCGGGTAACCGCCAGTGCTGAAAAATTGATGGTGTCCGTGTTCTGGGACAGCGAGGGCGTAATCATTACCCATTGCATTCCAAAGGGCACTACGGTAACAGGTGCATCCTACGAAAATGTTTCGAAGAACAAATTCCTTCCTGCATTGCAACAAAAACCTCCGGGAAGGGCTGCGCGTGTGCTGTTTCACCAAGACAACGCACCCGCACATCGAGCTAACGTTACGCAACAGTTTTTTCGTGATAACAACTTTGAAGTGATTCCTCATGCTCTCTACTCACCTGACCTGGCTCCTAGTGACTTTTGGCTTTTTCCAACAATGAAAGACATCTCCGTGGCCGCACATTCACCAGCCGTGCTGCTGTTGCCTCAGCGATTTTCCAGTGGTCAAAACAGACTCCTAAAGAAGCCTTCGCCGCTTGCATCGAGACGTTGCTACGAGACGACGACGCTACTCGGCTGACAACCCATGAAGACGTCATATAAGAAATTTTAGTTATTTAGTTTTACATCTTGCAGCACTGATTTGTCCTTTATTATTACGGAAAGACAAGTTTGATACTATTAATTATGAACGATGCATAGAAGGGCAATCTGACACGGTACGGTTTTGTCTGTGACAAATATTTCATAAGTTTTATCACATTGCACTTTTGTGACCGAAGCAAGCTCCAATGAATATACAGAGTGAGCCAAAAAGGACGCTACAACTTTGCAACGATGTACAAATTTATTGACATAATTTATAGAATCGGTAAGTTTGTCAAGTGTCATTTTGGTTCGATGTGACTACTGTTTGTGATGCAGCAAACATTTCACCAGTAATCAGTTTTTTCCCACACTCGTTGCAGCACTTCTGGGTTTACAGTTATGAAATTACGATATTCAGTCACGTAATACAGTAATGATAAGTAGGTGTAACTTGTGCAACAGCAGTGTAGACTCGATTTTTCAGACTGGCTAAATTGTTCGGTAAGGGGGGGACACACACACGGTCTTTGATGAAACCCCAGAGGAAGAAATCCAGTGATGTCTAGTCTGGGGAGCGAGGTGGCCATGCTATTGGCCCTTCACGTCCATTCAACCGACCTGGGAAGCGTTTATCGACAAAACCTCCAACATCCGTGAGCAAATGCGGTGATGCATCGTCTTGTTGGTAGTAAACCATCCCATCTCGGTCATCTTCATCGATATGTGGAATTAAAAAGTTTTCAAGCATATACAGGTACACAACAGCAGTGAAAGCTTTCTTCATGAAGAAAAAAACGGGCGTGCACTTTCAATTTGTTAAGGGCACAAAACACATTGGCTTTGGGGCGGTCACAAACGTGTTTCAGGGTTGCATGAGGATTTTCGCTGCCCCATATTCAGCAGTTGTGGGCGTTCACCACGCCACTGATATGAAACTAAAACGTACCGGTGAAAGTAGCCATCTCAACAGTACACTACGCTGGCGCTCCTTGTGGCAGAATGAGGTACTGATGCACTACATGAAACAAACTTGAGGTTGTTTGCTACAAAATGACACATCTACCGAAAATGGCTCTGAGCACTATGGGACTTAACATCAATGGTCATCAGTCCCCTAGAACTTAGAACTACTTAAACCTAACTAACCTAAGGACATCACACAACACCCAGCCATCACGAGGCAGAGAAAATCCCTGACCCCGCCGGGAATCGAACCCGAGAACCCGGGCGTGGGAAGCGAGAACGCTACCGCACGACCACGAGATGCGGGCACACATCTACCGATTCTCTAAGTTATCTCAATACATTTCTGTATCATTACTTCGTTGTAAATTCCTTTTTCACTCACCTTGTAGTAACCATATTATAAATACCTCTTTTTATCAAGAATACACTTTTATTATTTCTGGGTTTACAGTTCTGAAATTAAGATATTCAGTCACATAATACAGTAATGATAAATAGGAGTCAGAGCCAACAGTAATTTTATGGAACGTCTGTCAGGACGACTGTGTTTTCGTCCTGATCACTAGTGCAGATACAAATATACTCATCACACACACTAATAGGGATTGTGTTTTTGCGACAATTGTAACTTCATTTCCTTGGTGGTGATGGCCAGTCGTGACAGGTAACAAGTAACTTTAACAGCTCCAATGTTTCAGAAAAGGCATGACATGTATAAACAGGAGTCATAAGACATGTCTTAGATGTGAGACTTCTTGTTTGTCATAATGCAATGTCTGTTCATTAACCTCTTATGGCCCATGTCACATCAAAAAGGGGATTCGTCCGAGTTACTGTGGTCGCCGTAGTACCGAACTTACGGCGAACGTATTGTGGCAGACGCAACAGTTCAATGGACGTTCGCCAGTGTGCAGGCGTAGGTGGTTGTTCAAGCCGCTAGGAAACAAGAATTTCTTGTGACAAAAGTTGCAACTGAACGCCTGCGATTGGATTTTAAGGTGGCACTTTTCCATGGATATTTTGAGACATGTGTCACAGGTGAACTGATGTAAGCCGTTGTGCACTCGCGAATGTTTCTTCAGACAGCTGTTTCTAATGAATTTCTTGTGGCACACTTCGCAGGAGTAAGGACGTTCGCCTGTATGCAGACGCGTGTGCAGCTTCAGGACGCTGCTGGTTCTGAATGTCTTCAGACACACACCACAACTATATGGGCGTTCGCCAGTGGGCACTCGCGAATGACTCCACAGTGTGCCCTGGCTCCTGAACGCCTTGTGACACACTTCACACGTGTACGGACATTCACCCGTGTGCTGACGTGATGGTGCTCTCAGGGCGCCGCTGGTTGCGAACGCCTTCTGACACACATCGCAACGCTGCGGGCGTTCGCCACTGTGCAGACGGAAGTGGACCTTCAAGGTGGAACTCCTTTTGAATGTTTTGTGACATACACTACATAAATGCTTAAATTCATGTGTGTCCATATGTTTGTGTTCCCTCATGCCCTGCAAGTGTGCAAATGTCTTCTTGCAGATTGTGCAGCTGTACACAAGACATCGTGTACCAGTTTTGTGCGTGGAGAATGCTGCCGCCTTAGTTTTGCACTGTACGATGTTGGCTTTTCCTGCAGCTAGTCCAGCTCTGGTATCCAAACCGTCACTGCCATCGGCGCTGTAGTCGTCCTCCTCTCCAATGGGGATCATACTGCAGAATTGCGCAAAAAACTGTATCATAAAAGTTTGTCATAACAGTGAAAAATCACAAAAGAATAATTATATTAAAATGCGCTGCATCCCTAAATGTCTTATATGAGCCCTCATGAATTCACAGCGTATTACAGGGTTGCAGAGAAGATTACAAATACGGAGCATAATGCATTGATACCACAAATATTTGCACCTTTTCTGTTTGAGATGAGTTTGTACAAACGTCTCCGAATATTCACAATAGTTATACGAAATCACACGCAGTGATAGCGACGTTATTGCAATGTCAAACGTAAGGAAAATATGAACCACCATTGCTTCTCTATCAGATGTACTAAATTTGTCAAATGTAGCTGTAGAACTCCAATATTTCCTATTTCAACTGGTCTTCACAAATCCCTTCCGTTCAAACTAGGAGGTAGTGTTGGTACGTGTTAGGACAGTTCCGATGGCCTTCTTATTACCCAGAAGTCTCTCGTCACAGAAATAAGTGAGTGACACTGCTTGTCTACAGCAGTTGCCACCTCGTCTGTTGAGAAGTGGGAAAGTGTGCTGTATATACTCATGCTCAGAAGGGTTTACAATTTAGTTTCCAGCTGGTAGTTGTCTTTAGGGAATCGCTCAGCTGAAGTGAATCTCAGGCGTCGTCGTTTCCAGGAGCGACAGCGTGGTTCCTGACTTGGGAGGTGGTCGCATAGGGAGTCAGCAGAGTGTGTGTGTGTGTGCAAACTGCAAGGCCGAGACCAGCACTTGCGCACCAAGGGAATGGCAGTATCGTGCGTATATATCAAGATTTAGTTTCCTGTTGATGGGGTTAAGTTTTAACAAGTGTGTAGTATCAGGAATTATTCAGAACGAACAATTTTGATTAGAACTGAAACCTCCTGGTAGATTAAAATGTCTGACATATCGGTACTGGATACTGGGAGATTTGCCTTTTCAGGCCAGTGCTCTACTGGCTGGGCTATCCGCGCACGCCCTACCCTCACAGACCTCAGCTCTACTTTTGTTAGTACTTGTGTCCTGCCCCCCAAACGGCACAGAAGCTGTCCCCTACACCTTTCTGGACTAGCACCCCTGGAGCAAAGAATACTGTAGAGAATTCTGCAAAGGCTAAAACGTGGGAGAGAGATAGTCGTAGGATTAGTTCTGTGAGAGTAGTTCATGTTTGGATAACTCAGTCGGTAGCGCATTAGTCCGCAAAATGCAGGTTCAAGTCACTTCAGTGCATTTTCCAATGCAGAGTGCAAACTTATGAGGGTTGTCCTCGATGGTGAGTGTTCATCGGAGGTGAGGGTATCATCTGGAGTGCCCCAGGGAAGTGTAATAGGTCCGCTGTTGTTTTATATCTACATAAATGATATTTTGGATAGGGTGGATAGTAATGTGCGGCTGTTTGCTGATGATGCTGTGGTGTACGGGAAGGTGTCGTCCTTGAGTTACTGTAGGAGGATACAAGATGAGTTGGACAGGGTTTGTGACTGGTGTAAAGAATGGCAGCTAACTCTAAATATAGATAAATGCAAATTAATGCAGATGAATAGGAAAAAGAATCCCGTAATGTTTGAATGCTCCATTAGCAGTGTAGCGCTTGACACAGTCACGTCGATTAAATATTTGGGCGTAACATTGCAGAGCGATATCAAGTGGGACAAGCATGTAATGACAGTTGTGGGGAAGGCGGATAGTCGTCTTCGGTTCATTGGTAGAATTTTGGGAAGATGTGGTTCATCTGTAAAGGAGACCGCTTATAAAACACTAATACGACTTATTCTTGAGTACTGCTCGAGCGTTCGGGATCCCTATCAGGTCGGATTGAGATAGGACATAGAAGCAATTCAGAGGGGGGCTGCTAGATTTTTGTTACTGGTAGGTTTGATCATCACGCCAGTGTTACGGAAATGCTTCAGGAACTCGGGTGGGAGTCTCTAGAGGAAACGAGGCGTTCTTTTCGTGAATCGCTACTGAGGAAATTTAGAGAACCACCATTTGAAGCTGACTGCAGTACAATTTTACTGCCGCCAACTTATATTTCGCGGAAAGACCACAAAGATAAGATAAGAGAGATTAGGGCTCGTACAGAGGCATATAGGCAGTCATTTTTCCCTCGTTCTGTTTGGGAGTGGAACAGGGAGAGAAGATGCTAGTTGTGGTACGAGGTACCCTCCGCCACGCACCGTATGGTGGATTGCGGAGTATGTATGTAGATGTAGAATTATCTGATTATTGTTTATTCACATGTACCACATAGTTGCAACTTAAATGCAGCTACTTATGGACGTCTAGTGTGGCGTGTAATTGCCGTGTGGCAGTGAATCTTAGTAGATGTGCTAAGGTATCAATGCAGAACCGATTTACACTCAAAGAAAATTAGTTCCAATTTTGGCCACCACGTGCAAATGTGGCGCTGTACAACATTGTGTCAACATCTCCAGTGGTCATACCGAACAATTTGTGTAAGCGGCAGTTAATAATAAAATCAACATGTCTTTCTCACTGGTCTGACCTCTTCTGCCTGTGTCTTGCTCATAATCCATTACATATGGAAACATTTCTACACTGAAACGCCAAAGACACTGGTATAGGCATGCATATCCAAATACAGACATATGTAAACAGGCAGAATACGGTGCTCTGGACGGCAACGCCTATATAGGACAACACGTGTCTGGCGCAGTTGTGGGCTACTGCTGCTACAACGGCAGACTATCAAGATTTAAGTGAGTTTGAACGTGGTGTTGCCGGCCACGTTGGCCGAGCGGCTCTAGGCGCTTCAGTCCGGAACTGCGCGACTGCTACGGTCGCAGGTTCGAATCCAGCCTCGGGCATGGATGTGTGTGATGTCCTTAGGTTAGTTAGGTTTAAGTAGTTCTAGGGGACTGATGACCTCAGATGTTAAGTCCCATAGTGCTCAGAGCCATTTGAACCATTTGAACGTGGTGTTATAGTCGGCGCATGAGCTATGGGACACAGCATCTCCGAGGTAACGATTAACTGGGGATTTTCCCGTGCGACGATTTCACGGGTGTAACGCGATATCAGGAATTCGTTAAAATGTCAAATATCCGACATCGCTGCGGCCGGAAAAAGACCCTGAAAGAACGGGACCAACGACGATTCAACAGAGTCGTTCAACGTGACAGAAGTGCAACCTTTCCGCAAATTGCTGCAGGTTTCAATGCTGGACCAACAACAAATGACAGCGTGCAAACCATTCCACGAAACATCGTCGATATGGGCTTTCACAGCGAAGGTTGATGACACACAAGTTTTATGCCTCGCCTGGGCCTGTCAACACAGACATTGGACTGTTGATGACTGGAAACATGTTGCCTGGTCGGACGAGTCTCGTTTCAACTTGTATTGAGCAGATGTACCTGTACGGGTATGGAGACAACTTCAATAACCCATGGACCCTGCAGGGGACTGTTCAAGATGGTGAAAAAAAATGTTCAAATGTGTGTGAAATCTTATGGGGCTTAAATGCTAAGGTCATCAGTCCCTAAGCTTACACACTACTTAAACTAAATAACACACACACACCCATCCCGCGCGGTCAAGCTGGTGAAGGCTTTGTAATGGTGTGGGGAGTGTGCTGTTGGACTGAATCAGAACCCCTGATACATTTACATACGACTCTGATAGGTGAGACATACGTAAGCAACCTGTCTGATGACCTGCATCCATTCATGTCCATTGTGCATTCCGTTGCGCTTGGGCAATTCCAGCAGGAATATTCGACACCCCACACGTCTAGAATCGCCACAGAGTGGCTCCAGGAACACTCTTCTGAGTTTAAACACTTCCACTGGCCACCAAACTGCCCAGACATGAAGATTATTGAGCATATCCGGATTACCTTGCAACGTGCTGTTCATATAGATTTGCACCCCCTCGTACTGTTACGGATTTATGGAGAGCCCTGCGGTATTCGTCGTGTCAGTTCCCTCCAGCACTGCTTCAGACATGTTTTGCAGCACTTCTGCATGCTCAAGGGAGCGCTACACAATATTAGGGAGGTGTACCAGTTTCTTTGGCTCTTCAGTGTGTATGTCTTTCTTATATTCACAGCGCCAGATTTGCTCCTGGTTGCCAAAACTGGAACTAATGTTCTTCCAACATAATTTGGGTCTGTATTAACGCATTAGAATATCTACCAAGTTTGCCTATCATAACTCACATTGGCCCTCTGTGAGCTGCTGTACTTCTGCTATAAGCACCAGGATCTTGAAGTACCTTCAGTATCTCTGGTATGTCTCATACCTGAGAACAGCATTCACAGTCGGGTTGCATTGTGGATTGTGCGAAGCTTTTCTGAACCTTGTACAAACAACTTTAAACTACACTTACAGACTTATTTATGGTTATTTTATATTGAAGGATTACATAAGTGATTTAACGCCCAAGAAAGCGATTTTCTGTTCCAAGCAGGGAGAAATCATGAGTAAACTTTATTTTTAGCCTTAAGAAAACAGCGTATAAAACTTTAAAATAGTCTAAATCATGAGAATTGCACACAATATGCTGTACACTGCTGTGGAAAAGGGAAACTGCTAAATGTAACATGATAACGTGGTTGCAATAGGTATGCACAAAACACTATTAAACCGCAAAAGGTTCCACTTACGTATGTGGCAACAGGAGGGGTCTGACCACCCTATCATTGTCAAATCCAGAATTAACAAAGCAGTTGTTGTTGTTGTGGTCTTCAGCCCAGAGACTGGTTTGATGCAGCTCTCCATGCTACTCTATCCTGTGCAAGCTTCTTCATCTCCCAGCACCTACTGCAACCTACATCCTTCTGAATCTGCTTAGTGCATTCATCTCTTGGTCTCCCTCTACGATTTTTACCCTCCACGCTGCCCTCCAATGCTAAATTTGTGATCCCTTGATGCCTCAGGACATGTCCTACCAACCGGTCCCTTCTTCTTGTCAAGTTGTGTCACAAATTTCTCTTCTCGCCAATTCTATTCAATACCTCCTCATCAGTTATGTGATATACCCATCTAATTTTCAGAATTTTTCTGTAGCACCACATTTCGAAAGCTTCTATTCTCTTCTTGTTTAAACCATTTATCGTCCATGTTTCACTTCCATAGATGGCTACACTGCATACAAACACTCTCAGAAACGACTTCCTGACACTCAAGTCTATACTCTATGTTAACAAATTTCTCTTCTTCTGAAACGCTTTCTTGTCATTGCTAGTCTACCTTTTATATCCTCTGTACTTCGACCATCGTCAGTTATTTTGCGCCCCTAATAGCAAAACTCATTTATGCTTGAAAAAAGAAACAGCATTGGTCGTAAGCTTAGTGACAACAGTGCATCCCAATTTAAGTTATACAATATAGCACTGAAGATGGTCACTCAGTGACAGAAAATCGATTTTGCAATAGTAAAAAATATACGACCAATGCTGTTTCTTTTTTCAACTATACCTGTTATCTGGTCGTAGTGCACAAGACAACATGGAGTCGCCAATCAATAAAACTCATTTACTACTTTAAGTGTCTCATTTCCTAATCTAATTCCCTCAGCACCACCCTAATTAATTCGAGTACACTCCATTATCCTCGTTTTCCTTTTATTGCTGTCCATCTTATATCCTACTTTCAAGACACCGTCCATTCCGTTCAACTGCTCTTCCAGGTCCTTTGCCGTCTCTGACAGAATTACAATGTCATCGGCAAACCTCGACGTTTTTATTTCTTTTCCGTGGATTTCAATTCCTACTCCGAGTTTTTCTTTTGTTTCCTTTACTGCTTGTTCAATACACAAATTGCATAACATCGGGGATGCGCTACAACCCTGTCTCACTCCCTTCCCAACCACTGTTTCCCTTTCATGCTCCTCGACTCTTATAATTGCCATCTGGTTTCTGTACAAATTGTAAATAGCCTTTCGCTCCCTGTATTTGAACCCTGCAACCTTCAAAATCAGAAAGAGAGTATTCCAGTCAACCTTGTCAAAATCTTTCTCTAAGTCTACAAATGCTAGAAACGTAGGTTTGCCTTTCCTTAATCTATCTTCTAAGATAAGTCGTAGGGTCAGTATTGCCTCACTTGTTCCAACATTTCCATGGAATCCAAACTGATCTTCCCCAAGGTCGGCTTCTACGAGTTTCTCCATTCGTCTGCAAGGAATTCATGTTAGTATTTTGCAGCTGTGACTTATTAAACTGATAGTTCGGTAATTTTCACATCTGTCAACGCCTGCTTTCTTTGAGATTGGAATTATTATATTCTTCTTGAAGTCTGAGGGTATTTCGCCTGTCTCATACATCTTGCTCACCAGATGGTAGAGTTTTGTCAGGGCTGGCTGTCTGTGAAAATACGGGAGAAAGGCTATGAAAGAGGAGGAGAAGGGGAAGGAGGAGGAGAATTAACAGATGGAGACAATAGAAATATCTCAACAGGGCTTATACAGGGTGATTACTAATTACATGATCACCAAAATGAGATGAATTTGTAACCACGCACCTAGCATATATGATACTCGACTTAAGCATAATAATTAAACTTTTTCAACTACGAGTGCAACTAAATTTCTGTTTTTTTTTCTTCTGTATGGGATTCGATAATGCACAGACCATGGCAGCGTTCGCAGCCATGCCTCAAGCAGTCTATACTGTTTCCAGCCTGTGGCTGCCGCAGTCGCACTTGCCACGCAGCGATGCGACAGAGTAGCCGTCTACCGTCCCGCGGCGGAGGGTCTTACGGTGCGTTTAAAGCAAGTCGCAACTTTTGACAGGTCAGTGCGGAGCGAGTGGAGGGAACCGTAGTTGCCAGCGCGTGCTGGGCGCGTCGGCAGGTGACAGTTTCATAAGGCGAGGCCTACGTTTTTTACATGTGAGACTTTCAGGTGAGGTTAGGGTCGGGAACGTGACACAACCCATCCCCTCTCCAAGAGGAATGCAGTTCCTAACCCATACCCATTTTGTTGAAGATAATTCGGAGCATGTTACCATATTTCTTATTGTGATTCTGATACTTAAGTGTTTTCTCTAATTCATTTCCACTGTTGACTGGTATTAAGTAAATAAATTAGTGAAATCAAAGTGAAGTAGAAATTAGAATATAAATGAAAAACTTGGTTTAGTTTAGAGAGTTACATACTGGCATTCAGCGGCAGAACAGCAGAACAGAAGAGACAACGACCGTGAAGTCAGCAAGTTCCACATAAGCGGGCGCAGTCGATTCAGCCGTCAGGGCATCGCCCGACCGGCTCACGTGTTTCTCAGTTGTCGCATGTGAGCAAAGGCCCTCGCCTACATTCCAAGAGCCAATGACCGACGTTAAGAAGATTCTTCGAGAAGATTTTCAACGTGACAGAAGAGGCAATGACCGTGAAGTCGTTCACCTCCAGTAAACTGAAGTGAATAAATACGTGAGACGCAGTGGGCCCGACAGACGGAGACGGAGACGGAGACGAAGACGGAGACGAGCGACGAAGAAGACGAAGAAGTGAAGAAGCGTAGCAGTTGTTTTAAGTCAGTTTCGGTGCTGAAGACCGTCATGCAAGAAGAGACTAGATCATGCACAGACGCACCAAGTCCGCCGCTGTAATGGAATAGCAAGCAGCAGCCTCGGCGCCAGAAGACAGAAGTTAAAAGGTATTTGAAGTCTGATTTTTACGTACCCGGGTGACTCGTGAGGACGGGAAGGAGACGGCCTCACATCAGCAGTCACCTGTGAGCTGGGATGAAGACCTGACAGCCGAAGACTGGCAAGCGGGAGTCCGTGGTTCGAGTCCGCGACACCGGCCCTCCCCCGCCGCGCCGCTCCGCTGGCCGACGCACAACACATGCGGCCGCTTAGAGAAGAGAAACACTGGGACGCCACATCCAAGGTATCACCATCCGATGCACGACTTCGCTCGCAATAATTAAACGGGCCACCTCGCGCTGCGCGTCTCCGGTCAGCTGGGCGAGACGGCGACACGAGATACACACCGCTACGCGTAATGAGACGCCGCCGCCGCCGCCGCCGCTGCCGCAGCAGAAGGCTACGCAAAACGACACAGCTGCCGCTCTCCGAACCAGAACGTCCAGTAAGATACAGTTGTACGAAACTTTCAATAAAAGTTATCTTATGTAAAAATGCTGTTTCATTCTACCTCATACCCGAGCCAAGGAAGAACCCACCCTGCCCACATGTTGTTAAGAGAGAAAAATTAATTTATCTAGTATTTTCACCCTGACATAATGCTTTAGAATGCTCATCCTGACAATTGACTAGCATCAAAAGAGAGAACCCAGTTACATTTAGTAGCAGAAGTGCTACATTTAGTAACAGAACTGTTACACCATATACATCTTGTATTCAATATGGTCATCGCTCCCAACATTGTTGAAAATGTAACTTGTATATTTGCCCATCAACCAAATCACTGCGTTATTTTTTTGCCTTAGGGTAGTAACTTTCTTCTGGTCTGAAGAAAATGTTAGTCGGTACATTTTTGGTGAAGTTCTTGTTATTTGAGCAATTTTCTCCCTGGTCCACCTCCAGTTGATAATCCCATCGCCACATGTGTAACGATGAGGCACACTATCAACGAGGTTGCATTTGCTGCAGAGGTTAGTGTCACTTAAACCGATGGCAAAGAGACGCTCATTAGTGCTGATGATGTCATTGACTACCTTGTACCACGCTGTTCTCACGTCAGACGAAAGAGCATCACTACTGACGTTTTTCCAGACCACATTCCATGCTATTCCAGCGTATTTAGTTTCTATGTTATTTTTCCTTTCATGTTTCCGTCTTTCAGTTAAAATCGCCTTTGCTGTAACGTTTTTGGAGTTTAAAAGCATTTTGCTGGGATAGCTTAGCTCAAGATAATACTCCCCATTATGTTTTAGCTTAAAAGTTATTTTTTGTATATTTATCGGCGGTTCTACACTTTCTGGCCTGACAGTGACGTATAGTTTTGCTGTAATGCACTCTGAATCGTTGCACATTACGCTCGTTTGACATACTACGCCGTCGCTTTAGACTTGATGTCGGTTAGTCCCTGTGGTGTCACCGCCAGACACCACACTTGCTGGGCGGTAGCCTTTAAATCGGCCGCGGTCCGTTAGTATACGGCGGACCCGCGTGTCGCCACTGTCAGTGATAGCAGACCGAGCGCCACCACACGGCAGGTCTAGAGAGACGTCCTGGCACTCGCCCCAGTTGTACAGCCGACGTTCATAGCAATGGTTCACTGACAAATACGCTCTCATTTGCCGAGACGATAGTTAGCATAGCCTTCAGCTACATTTGCTACGACCTAGCAAGGCGCCGTATTCAATTGATACTTATTATATGAAGCATGTATCATCAAGAGCGATGTTCTACAATTGTGGATTAAAGTTAACTATTATATCAACTACTTACTTTACTTGCAATTCTCAAGATATTGTCCTGTTCCAGACCTCACGCCAGTCAGCGTATAGTTAAACGCGTGCATTTCGGCCTCCTCTAGCAAAACAGTGTTGGCGCTTCTGCCAACACTACAAAATTGGCGACGAGGATACAAACGGTCTCCTTTATATATCACTAATTTACTTGTGTCATGGCTTCGCCACAATCTCCAGATGTACTGTCCGAATTTTATCGCTTGCAGAATCAGCAGACGCAGGCCTTGTTGGATGCCCTTGGACAGCTCGTCCAGGGTCAACGTGCGATGCAAAACGATGAGGCCGCTGCCGCTCCACCGCTACCGCAGTCACAACACGCAGTTGCACCACCTTTTGGTCCGTTTGATGCGGCACTGGAAAGCTGGACAGAGTGGTCACGCCAATTTGGATTCCATCTCGCCAGCTACAGAATTCAAGGTAACGAGCGGCAGCCTCACTTATTGGCGTGTGTAGGGGTGCCGACGTACAGTGTGATAGTGAAATTATTTCCCCGCCGCGACGTAGCAACTCTGTCCTACGAAGAAATTTTGTCTGCATTAGATGCATATTTCAAGGAATCAGTCAATGTAGTTGCAAAACAGTATACGTTCTTTCGTACAAAACGTACAGCCGGTCAAACTAATCGGGAGTGGGTTGCAACTTTGCAAGGCCTTACTAGGGATTGTGCTTTTGAGTGTGAATGTGGACTCCCTTATTCAGATACTATGGTACGTGATGCAATTGCACAGAACGTTTCTGATGTTCGTATACGGGAGCAAATTTTGAAACTAGTCAATCCCTCCCTTCAACAAGTGATGGACATATTGGATAGGCAAGACACACTTGACTTTGCTCAGGAATCGTTTGAAACTTCGGCAGCCGTGTGTCACGTTAACCGGCCCGCCAGGCGAGCTGCACGGAACAGTAAACAGCCCTCGCGCACGTCCGCGCAGCCACGTGCGCCGCGCAAGCACGCAAATGCAGTGAAATCATGCCCGCGGTGTGCTACTAGACATTCGCGTGAGAATTGCCCGTCACGCCAAGCTATTTGCTTTTTCTGTAATAAAAAGGACATGTTCAGAGTATTTGCCAGAAAAAGCTCCGATCGGACACTCACAACGATTCGAGGCCTTTTGCTTCGCGCCAGAATCGAACCAAGCATACTCAGGCTCGTGAACCTTGGCCCATGGACATTCATGTAGTTAATTCCACTCCGCCCAGTGCCACGTTCTCTGTCAGTGACTGTGTTCGTCCCACAAATACTGTGCGTCGACGTCGCAGGAAATCACGTCAAGTAGCAAGTGCTTCTGTACCAGTGTCTGTTCACTTTGCATGAGACAGTCGCTCTTGTCGTCAGCAGGACAATAAACTGTTTGTAGACTTGGACATTAATGGCAACGTGATCCCATTCCAGCTCGATACCGGAGCTGCAGTTTCGCTAATCAATAAAGACACGTACAAACAACTGGGCACACCTCCGTTGCGTGCCGCAAATGTTACGTTAAATAGTTATACCGGTCAGAATATCCCTGTGTTAGGACAGTGCAGCCTTCTTGCCACATACAAGGGACAAACAAAACTTGTGTCATTTTACGTACTTCGTTCATCTTCTGCAGTGAACTTGTTTGGTTTAGATTTATTTCAGTTGTTTAACTTGTCTATAGTCAATCAGGTCCTATCAGTGAACCAGACTGTGCCTTCAGCCAGTGTTTCTAGTCTATGTGAAGAATTTGCAGACATTTTTGCACCGGGCCTTGGTTGCGCTAAGAACTATAAAGCACATTTGGAACTGAAAGTAAACGCGCAACCGAAATTTTTCAGAGCGCGCAATGTTCTCCACGCATTGCGTGATGAGGTCGCAAGAACATTAAATGATTTGGAATCACAAGGTGTGATTGAACGTGTGCAGGCTTCTCTCTGGGCATCACCCTTAGTAATTTTGCCAAAGCCTTCCGGAAAATTGAGACTTTGTGTGGACTTCAAGGCAACAGTGAATCCACAACTAGTGATTGCGACTTTGCTTCACCCCGCCCGGAAGATCTTTTTGACAAACTGTGCCCTGGTAAATATTTTTCGAAGTTGGACCTAGCAGATGCGTACTTGCAAATACCAGTGGACGACGAATCCCAGCGCGTCTTGGTGGTTAACACGCATCTGGGTTTGTACCGATTCAAAAGACTGCCATTCGGGTGTGCATCCGCCCCTGCATTGTTTCAGCAATATCTGCAAACTGTTTGTGCGTCGGTCCCTACTGCAGCAAACTATCTGGACGATATTGTGATCTCCGGAAAGACGGAAGAAGAACATTTAGCCAATCTCAGAACATTATTTCAGGTCTCGCGCCAAAATGGTCTTCGCTTGCGGAAGGACAAATGTGCGTTTTTTGCTCGTGATTTACCATATCTGGGACATGTAATCAATGCCCAAGGCATACATCCTAGTCCAGAGCACCTCCGTGCCATACAAGACTTGCCTTCGCCGCAGAATTTGAAGCAGCTACAGAGTGTGCCGGGTAAAATAAATTACTACCATCGCTATGTGCACAATGCCTCTTCCATTTCAGCTCCGCTTCATCGCTTACGCCATAAAGGTGTTCGTCTGGAAGACGGAATGCGAACGCGCCTTTCGCCAGTTGAAATCGGCGTTGCTTTCAAATACTTGCCTTACGCCATTCTATCCCCAGAAACCCCTTTTGTTGATGGTAGATGCATCGGATTTCGGGATCGGTGCTGTGCTTGCGCACAAAGATGGCTCGCATGATCGCCCTATTGCCTTTGCGTCCAAATTGCTCTCGTCTGCGCGAAGAAATTATTCACAGATAGAGAAAGAAGCTTTGGCTCTCGTCTTTGGTGTTACTAAGTTTCATGATTTCTTGTATGGTCGTCACTTTACCATCATCACAGACCACAAACCTTTGACATCGCTTTTTCATCCGAACAAGCCTGTACCTCCACGTACAGCGCAGAAATTCATTCGCTGGTCTATTTTCCTCTCGCAGTACCGCTACGATATCTTGTATCGGTCCACTGCTAAGCACGGAAACGCCGATGCGTTGTCCCGTTTGCCTGTTGCTGAGGATAGAGTATTCGATTCCTCCGAACTTGCTTGCCTGTTCATTGATGCGGAAACCGATGACGTGGTCGAATCGCTTCCGATTGATTTTCGTCGTGTAGCTACAGCCACAGCTGCTGACCCTGTCCTTGCTACCGTTTTGCGTTTTGTTGCTACGCAATGGCCCTTGTCAAAGTCGCGGATCGAGGATCCGTTGGTTCGCCGATTTTTTGCTCACAAGGAGAGACTTTTTGTACGACGTGGTGTTTTGCTGTTGCGTTCTGATAATGATCAGTCCCGGGTCGTGGTCCCAATTTCATTACAGTCCTCTGTCTTACGGCTTCTCCACCAAGGACATTGGGGTATAGTGCGAACGAAACAGCTTGCTCGTCAGCACTGTACTTGGTTCGGAATCGATGCTGCGATTACGAATATGTGCTCTTCTTGCATGGCGTGTGCCGAACAACAATCCGTACCACTGCGGAAATTCTTTGCATGGCCGAAAGCCACTTCCCCTTGGCAACGCTTACACATCGATTTTGCTGGTCCATTCTGGAATGCTCGATTTTTGGTTGTTGTCGATTCCTTCAGTAATTTTCCTTTTGTTGTCAGGATGTCTTCCACGACGTCTTCAGCCACCATCCAAGCGTTATCCGCTATCTTTTGCATTGAAGGTCTTCCACAGACTATTGTTTCTGACAATGGCCCACAATTCATGTCCGCAGAATTTCAGTCATTCTGCAAGGCCAATGGTATTCAACATCTGACATCCGCGCCGTTTCGCCTCAGTCCAACGGTGCCGCTGAACGATTGGTCCGGACTTTCAAGTCCCAAATGTTGAAGTTGAAAGAGTCGCATTGTTGGGAGGACGTGTTGTTGCTCTTCTTGTCTTTGTATCGCTCTCAGCCCCGAGATGGTCGCTCGCCGGCTGAGTTGCTCCACGGTCGTCCTCATCGAACCTTGATGTCTTTGCTGCATCCGCCGCATCAGGTTCCTGTGCAGCGGCAGCCACCTGCTTTTGCTCCAGGCGACGTTGTATTCTATCGCAACTATCGCGGTTCACGGCGTTGGCTCGCAGGGCGCATTCTTCGCTGCCTCGGCCGCGCTATGCATTTGGTTTTGGGGGCCTCTGGTGAGGTGCGTCGGCATCTCAATCAGCTGCGCCTCTGTCGTCGCACGGGTTCTGCCGCTCCCCGTCTGCTTTCAGCGACGGTGCCGTCCGGTCAGCGACCTGGGGACCCATCTACTGGCTCGCCTCATCCCCAGGTGTTACCGACGCTGCCTTCCATTTTGCCCCATGGCGTCGCGCCGCCGCCGCCGCCGCCGCCGCCTGTTCTCCCGCCGGCGACGCCCGCAGTGGACGCTTCGCTGCAACCGCCGGGCGCCTCCCTGGGTCACGCGCCGCCGATTGCTTCCCGTGACCAGCTGTCCTCCGACATGGAACTCTTGCCCGCTCCGGACCAGATGTCGTCTTCGACCGTCGGCTGCCCCGACGCGATGGAGGTCGACCCTACGGCCCCTCCTGTCTCTTTACGGGCGCATACACCGCATGTTGACGTGCACCCTGGACTAGGTTTTCAGGCGTTTCCTAGCTCCCCTCGGACCGAATGGCCGGGTGCGGGTGGCACAGCCTCGCCTGTTGTTGGGCTCCCCACCTCGTCACATACGTCAACATGGGGTCCTCCCCACGGCGGGCGGAAGCCTTATAACACGACCGTTCGCCGATTTGCGGGGGAGGAATGTGGTGTCGCCGCCAGACACCACACTTGCTAGGTGGTAGCCTTTAAATCGGCCGCGTTCCGTTAGTATACGGCGGACCCGCGGGTCGCCACTGTCAGTGATAGCAGACCGAGCGCCACCACACGGCAGGTCTAGAGAGACGTCCTGGCACTCGCCCCAGTTGTACAGCCGACGTTCATAGCAATGGTTCACTGACAAATACGCTCTCATTTGCCGAGACGATAGTTAGCATAGCCTTCAGCTACATTTGCTACGACCTAGCAAGGCGCCGTATTCAATTGATATTTATTATATGAAGCATGTATCATCAAGAGCGATGTTCTACAATTGTGGATTAAAGTTAAGTATTATATCAACTACTTACTTTACTTGCAATTCCCAAGATATTGTCCTGTTCCAGACCTCACGCCAGTCAGCGTGTAATTAAACGCGTGCATTTCGGCCTCCTCTAGCAAAACAGTGTTGGCGCTTCTGCCAACACTACAGTCCCATTCCTCCATTGCTTGGATCCAAAACTGCTGTCTTCGCCGGCACTCGAAACAATTCCCCTTTCCACAAAAACCTTGCTAAGGTGGACACGATCGTCTTCGCCACCATTGATGGAATGGGGAGAACCTGTGCTATGTAGTAGGCCTTGAATAAAATATACGTGTTGATTAACAGTATTCTCTGGAACTGGTCTGTGCTACGTTGACAGTTTTCAATCAAACCCCCCTTGATTTTTCTTACTACCTCCCGCCAGAGTATTGCCATCATTTTTGAAATGTCAATGCTGTTCCAAGAGCTTTGTGTTCATTAACTTGGTTCGTCCACTCAATGCGAAAGTTAGCGAGCAGCTTTATATTTAGAAATTTACTTTTGTTTTAATTTACCCTCGCACCTGATGCGGAACAGTATTTTACAAGTATCATCTCTAGTTGTGTCACATCTGCTTGGTCTCATGATTCCTCCTTCATCGTCCGCGTGAGCACCAACCACGGTCTTTGTTCCTTGAATAGTAATGCCTGTCAGCCTGTGCTGTAGCTGTCTCAGGAAAGGTTCCAGCGATATAACAAACAGGAGCATGGATATGGGGTCCCTTGGGTAACGCCCTTTTTATTTCAATTTGTTTTGACTCGGCGCCGAACCCGGCACGCCCGCTTGACTGCGTCAACAGAACATCGCCCAAGCCGACTAATTTGCGATGTTTGTCCAACGTTTTTAAATAAATTATTGTTTAATAAACTCTAATTCTCGCACATCTTATAGTTTGATTCGTCAGCTTGATGATGAACCGGCCATCATTTCGTTAATGGTCATAGTTATTGTGTTACTTCGATAGTAGGTAAATTACTGCAAGCAATTCTTAGTTTGCAGTGGAAAATATGTATCGCTATGAATTTGTGTTTGGTGCGTGATAGGTTACATGTTGCTGCGTATTAAATGTAGATGATATACTGAATTATTCTTTAAACTTGTAAGGATATCGCCGTCTGCTTCCGATTTTGATAAAATTTGATGCATATAAAGCGCTCGGTAACGAACTCGTACGTCAGTGAAAAAACTACAATAAAATATTCGTAAATTCCTCGTGACTCATAAATGGTTTGAGAGATCCAAACAAAATTTTGGCAAATGATAGGGCGCAAAGACGAGAGTGTTTTGCCATACGATTAATATGCGAAACTTCCATATCTACCGCGATATTCAAGCGAGTACAGATTTTTTCAATGGAATAATGTAATTATTGAGAGCCATCGATAACTGGTGAAACGAGAATTGCTGTGGGTTTTGTGACAATATAAGTGAATCGGTTACAAGTTCATTCTTATATTAAGAATGGGCTGCTTCATAAACTATTGACCTGACTAGTACACAGTTATAAGTTTAAGAATACACTATTTCAGGATTCTGTCGCAATTCCGACTGCATTAGAATGTTGGTGAGAAGAACCTCGTCAGTCCTTCATGAATCAATGTCCCCTGACCTGCCTTCTTGTCCGCCCAGTAGCTGAGTGGTCAGCCAAGGGGCCCGGGTTCAATTCCCGGCTGGGTCGCAGATTTTCTCCGCTCAGGGACTGGGTGTTGTGTTGTCCTCTTCATCACCATCTCATCCCCATCGACACGCAAGTCGCCGAAGTGGCGTCAACTCGAAAGACTTACACCAGGCAAACGGTCTACCCGACGGGAGGCCCTAGCCACACGACATTCCATTTCACTTTACTGTCTTCTCGGTATGGCTGACGAATCAAGACCAGTCCCAATGTGCAACATTTTCAGTGGCTTCTTTTGCCAGCATTTCAACCTCACTGAGCGTAACACTTCTTGTTGTTTTTTATCACATTGCTTTTCACCGACGCCCATATACTCGGCTGGATTTAAATGAACATGATACGGAGGAAGCCTGATTAGACTATTCCCTTTACTGTTAGCCAGTTTGTCCACCTGGCAGTGTGAAGTTATGGCTTGTACAATACTACAAACGGCTCTAAGCACTATGGGACTTAACATCTGAGGTCATCAGTCCCCTAGACTTAGAACTATTCAAACCTAACTAACCTAAGGACATCACACACATCCGTGCCCGAGGCAGGATTCGAACCTGTGACCGTAGCAGCAGCGCGGTTCCGGACTGAAGCGCCTAGAACCGCTCTGCCACAGCGGCCGGCACAACACTACAAGTTCGATTATTTTCGCCTTATACATGCTACGTTCACTTTATCTCAATGAACATTTCTTTCTACCCGCAAAATATCCGCTTTCCTTCACAGCATTGTTGGAGCCTTATGCATCAAAACAGAAGGGTAATGCATTTTGTCCATTACTGTTATAGAATTCCGAAGAATGTTTTGCAGTAGAATGTTATCTGCCCAGCCCATGAACGTGTTCTTGGACGACACTTTTATTGAGAATCTAGTATTCAGATGTACTGCACTGTTATTAATGCAATGTCAACACAAAACGCTTGTTCACAATACCTGACGACTACAAAACACTTCAACGCCAGAAAACACGACGTTACAGCGAGAGCTGACAAACGTTGAGGCATGTAATGCGTGAAACCACGTGGTGTGGCAACAGGGGCGCGTTAACCGATCCGCTGGCTCGCCATTGGTGTTACCTGGTCGACGGCGTCACGCCCCCTTGCGGTCAGCCAAACGTCAAAAGTCGCAACTAATTTGAAACGCAGTTGCCTACAGTTCACAAGACTTTATGTATACGTGACATCATTTTGACGTCGTCACACGCACTTGTCGAAGACCCCAGGAACTGCCATCGACTTGTGTTAACATTCGATGCTGGCTGCTGGTGAAACACCATGCTGGATTCCGTAATTTTGTATCGTAGCTTGCATGTTACGAAAGTTTGCCTTTCAAGGCAATGGTACATGGAAAATTTATAAAAATACTTCTTGGAAGGATCTGTTATAATTAAACGCCTTCCTGAGATGCAAGTAGCAGTACAAACGGCAAACTATCGCTGCTTCATCGTGCTGTAGTGGTTATAAGCGCTGATTTAGAGTGCATACTGTAGCTATACAACAGGTTCATGTCCTGCTGTATCTGAATTTTTTTCTTCACCTCCCCGTTTCCACAATGTCCTGGAACTAACTTATTAAGTTAACAGAAGTATGTAATGGTAAAACAAATTAACACTGCAGAATCAAAAGCGCAGAAAAGACATTTGCAAAAGAATTAAAAGTCAACTTATTCTCAGCCATATATAAAGGAAAATTTACTACCTCGTTCTTTTAGGACACTTCTTTGCCAAACAAAAATGTCTGCAACTGAAGTATTTCTTTAAACACTAATATGACGTTTTTCGTAATTTAGTAAACAACAGATCTGACAAATACCGACGCGTTTTTGAGAGATCGTCAATCTCTTGCCGTTTTGAAACAGCATTTATTCATTGGGCGTAAGATAAATGAGATGCTGCTTTAATTCATCTACAAACCTCTGCTGAAACTGGTTTTCAGAGTTCCTCCGCTGCCAGATCGCTGCGCGGCAAGTGCGACCGCAGCAGCCGCGGGGTGTTAACAGTATAGACTGCATGAAAAAAAAAAAAAATGACTCTAAGCTCTATGGGACTTAGCATCCGAGGTCATCAGTCCCCTAGACTTAGAACTAGTTAAACCTAACCAACCTAAGGACATCACACACATCCGTGCCCGAGGCAGGATTCGAACCTGCGACTGTAGTAGCAGCATGCTTCCGGACTGAAGCGCCTAGAACTGCTCGGTCACAGCGGCCGGCCGACTGCAAGAGCCAAAGCTGCGAACGCTCTACGCGGCTTTATTGAATCTCACAGAGAACAAAAACAGTCCGCTACCTGCACTCATTTTGTTCAAAGAGCTTGATGAATACTGTTGAATATATACGTTATTGAATCCAGTGCTTACTGGTTTCAGCTTTCTATGCCTGTAAATCAGTAAATCGTTTCATTACTGGATTGATGAGTGCGAATTAGAAAAGTACAACTTTTTCAGTAAGTCTCAGAGTTAACTCTATGCGACACTTTAATTTCTCCCTCCACCACAGCCCAGTACACATGAATGTAGAACTTAACATATCTATAAACGACGTAACTTTGAGGTCGACGTACCCTGTGGTAAAGAACAAGTGTATTCTCCAATTCTGCTAGCTGAGGTCAATGTCATTGTTTTCAACCCCATGTTCGCCTCCCGTGTTGTGAACCGAATGGTCACGCAAGTCAATAGATAGCTCTTTTCCTCCAAGTTTGCACCAAGTCTTGTGAAGTGTAGTTACCCGTGCTCTGCTCGTGCAGTCGACACGGTAATTCTGCTGTCCGTGCGCGGCAAAAGTAAAGCACGAGACGTGTCTTCCCTCATAGAACTCCACGAAGCAAATGAGGCGTTGCGGCCCCATGAACAAATATTGTAAAAATACGCCTGAGGACGCACTGAAGGATATTAGCAGCTAAATAAAGTTGCCAATTGAAGAACTGTAACAGAAAATGACATGGCTTCGCACAAAACACACAAGTCTCGATTCAAGAAATATCACACCACAGGTTCTGGTACGTACACGTTTATTGAACTTCTAGAGTGTATACAGCGTGCATTATTTGTAATTGCATAATTTTGAGAATACACTTACAAACGCGTATAATGTATTAATTTATTTTACCTGTCAGCAGTTCCTATAAGCGGTTTTACATTACCATAAAAGTTTTGTTTGCTTGAAAACATCGACAGTTGTCTGCGACTACAAAATGCATGTCTTACAACTTTGTAGATGCAAGGAAGTTAATTCATGAAATTCACAAACCCTCAAAAAGAGTGTAAAATATACGTCCAAGGGAGGATCAGAAAGCAACGCACAAAACTTTTTCTCCCATGTTATTGCAGCAGGAATGTTAAAATTTCACGACGACATACGAGGGTTGGAAAGTTAATGGTGGCAACTATTTATTTACAGCTGGTACAAAATAGATACGTGTTTCAATGTTTCAGTGACCTTCAGAGTAGTCACCAGCATTGTGTATAACCCGTTGCCAGCGATGTGAAAGTTGTAGGATACTCTTAGCAGTGCCAGTTGTGATGACAGTTCGAGCGGCGCGGTCTATTGCCCGACGAATTTGTAGCAGTTCTGAAGCGGATGCCGTGAAGTGTTTCCTTCAGTTTAGAAATCGAGTTTAAGTCACGAGGGCTTAAGTCAGGGGAGTGCAGTAGGTGGTATAGCACTTAGCAGCCGCATCAGTCAAACAAATCAGTAACAGCTTGCACTGTACGTGCTTGAGCATTGTCCTGCAAAATGATGGTCAGGTCCGGCAGAGAGTGTCATCACTTCTGTCTCTATGTTGTTCATTTTTGGAACACAACCTACGACCAGCTTAGAGACAGAAGTGATGACACTCTCTGCAGGACCTGACCATCATTTTGCAGGACAATGCTCAAGCACGGACAGTGCAAGCTTTACTGATTTCCTTGATTGATGGGGCTGCTAAGTGCTGAACCACCTACTGCACTCCCCTGACTTAAGCCCTCGTGAGTTCAACTCGATTTCTAAACTGAAGGAAACACTTCACGGCATTCGCTTCACAACTGCTACAAATTCGTCAGGCAATAGACCGCGCCGCTCGAACTGTCAACACAACTGGGACTGCTAAGAGTAGTCTACGACTTCCACGTCGCTGGCAACGGGTTGTACACAATACTGGTGACTACTTTGAAGGTCAGTAAAACTTTGAAACACGTATCTGTTTTGTACGAGCTGTAAATAAATAGTTGCCAGCATTAAAGTTGCAACCCTCGGAGTTTGAAATATGCGCTACAGAGGGTATTTTGTTTTCATGTGCAGCGCTAGTGTGAGAAGTCTGAACTGTGAAACAAACATGATACGCATGTTACTGTCGTCAACTTGTAAAGAGCAGTGTAGTGTGATATTTGTGGGCCAAAGGACATAAACCGAGAGAAATTTAGAGGGGCATGCGCGGCGTGAATGGGAACGACCGCATGGACCGTAGCAATACCTCTATCTGGTGTGTTTACCGCCGAGAGGTGTGTGACTCGCCACGCTCCGGGCGGCCGGTAGCAGCTGCAGACCCGCCCGCACAATGCTGGAGCCACTGAGGCAGCAATTTTGAACGACCGGTGACATGTGTGGCATTGTTCACAATGTTTTGAAATTTCGCACGGTTAGTGCTCGCTCGGTGCGTAAGAAACTGGGAGACAACCACAAGGCCCAGTGAATGATGACAAGCTTGGATCAGTTAACGTGTTATGCCGCAGAAACGCATGACTTTCTGAAAGTAATCGTCACTGGTGATAAGTGGTGAGCATACCAATACACGCCCGAAACCAAGCAGGCCTCTTTGGAGTACAAATACGCTGGTTCCCCAGTACGTAAAAAATTCAAAGTGACTGAATGTGCTAGGAAAGTACCTGTGACTGGGGTACGCACGGTGTGTTATTGGTGGATTTTGCTGAACACGGGACCACTGCAAATGCTGCAGCCTACAGTAAAACCTTGGTTAAGTTGCGTCGTCTCCTTCGTGACAAACGCCACAACATTAATGCTGACGGTGTCAAACTTCTTCATGAGAATGTTCGCCCACATCTTGCTGCTCCTGTTCGCGAGAAAATCACTAAATTTGGGTGGAGGATGCGCCAGCATCCACCATACAGTCCGGACCTTGCACCGTTGGACTGTTGTGATGATGATGACGATGATGATGGTGGTGTTTGGTTTGCGGGGCGCTCAACTGCACGTTCATAAGTAGTAGTAGCAGTAGTAGTAGTAATAGATTTATTCATCTGTAGATCTCTTTTTACAGGGATATAGGATATGTCAAAGTATTTACAAGTTTAGACCAATTCGTGTATATACACATACATTTACAGACTTCTAGTTAGAGACAATCATTAGATTTACTCCTGGTATACAATACTTTTTTTTTTTTTTTTTTTTACAGATAACTTATTAAATAAAGTAATGCCACACTTTTCACTCATATCTCACTATCAGTCACTGTACACACTATGCCGGCCGCGGTGGCCGAGCGGTTGTAGGCGCTTCAGTCCGGAACCGCGCGACTGCTACGGCCGCAGGTTCGAATCCTGCCTCGGGCATGGACGTGTGTGATGTCCTTAGGTTAGTTAGGTTTAAGTAGTTCTAAGTTCTAGGGGACTGTTGACCTCAGATGTTAAGTCCCATAGTGCTCAGAGCCATTTGAACCATTTTTGAACACACTACACACACATTGTTTCATAACACTTCACTCACTAACACACATAAACAAACACACACACACACACAGGTGATCTCTGGGCCAGTTTCTGTACTACAACTTCCCATTTGCTATCCTGAATTATTGACTCAGCATCCCTCTATAATGAGTGAGATGTTGAGCTCAGAAAGAGGAAGAGGTGTTAGTATTGTGCAATGCATAGCTTGGGGTAAGGTTTTCTAGAAAAGGAAACAAATGAAAAAAAAACATAGTGTGAAGGTGTTATTTGCAATGTTAGATGTTTTATAATCATTAATATTATTTTTTTGTATAACATTTATTTTTGCCAAGCACCTACTCTGTTTTATCTAAGTAATCCTTCAGTGTATAAAATGTATTGCATAACAAGTACTTTTTAGCTGCCTTTTTAAATAAGTGTATTTTTGCAATTTCTTTTATCTCTTTTGGTAATTTATTGCACAGTTTTATTCATTGGTAGAAAACGCTGTTTTGAGTTTTATGTTTATTTTCTCTTGGAAAATGTAAGTCGAGCCTAGCTCTTTTTCAATGGTCATGGACAGAGCTGTTTGTTCAGTAATTACCAATGTTATTTTTGATGTGTACAACTGACTGGTAAATGTATTCACATGGAGCAGTTAAAATCCCCAGTGTTTTGAAAAGATCTTTACAATGAGCTCGACTGCTAATTTTGGTTTTGACTCTTATTGCTCTTTTCTGGAGTTTGAAAATTGTGTTCATATTTTGTGCATTTGTTCCCCAAAAAAGAATGCCATAGCTAAGAGCTGAGTGTACATATGAATAGTATGTAACTAAAAGACACTGCATGTTACACGCTGACTATAGGATTCTAAGAGCATAACATGCTAAGGACATTCTGTTTGCAAGTACCTTTTGTGGCGTCGCAACTAGTGCGCGATCGCCCATTTGTCTATTAAAAGCTTTACTTCAGAATGTATGTGGGCTGCAATGTAAGCCCGTAGAGTACTATACGGTCAGTAACGGACGAGTTGTGTCCTGCAGACTGACGTCACGACCACCTGTTGCAGCTGCGCGTGTGAAAGCGGTGGAGTAGCGCTGGCAGGGCACTTACACAATACGAAACTAAAAATATTAACAACTAATAAAGGAATAACCTGAGGAACGTCATATTTGGTGTACATCCTTCTGTTGTAAAAACAAACAATATGTCAAAGTCTGAGATCAAAAATAGTTGTATTTTGGAAGTTAGTAAAATTCTATAAAAAAAACGTAATTTTCCGACAGTCAAGAATTTAAATAAGTACAGTGATGTAATAGTTCACCTTCAGTGACTATGTACGATGATCTGATAACACTTTCAGTGTTCATATATAAATTTGGAAAGTTTTTAGTTTCAGAAAACCTCTGTGATTTTTCTATAATAATAATTTCAAGAATTCTAAGTAAATACTTGTATTGTGTGCTAGGGTGCGTGTGAATGAGAATGCGTACGTGAGAGTATGTGGGACGTTCGGCATTATTAAAAATCATTCATGTAATTCTCTACAGGAACTGGCAAGTGTTCCAACTCTGTAACGTGGGAACGAATCCACTAGTGGTTCCCCTACTAGTGAATGTCGGATGTCGAAGTATGTATGCTTATGTATAGGATAGCCAGAACATTCGCGACTACATAATAAATTTCCAGATATAGAGTAAAGCTTATAGTTCATTTTGTTTTGTTTATCTAATTAGAGAGTTTTGTGTTACTTAATTTGATGACGTCAGTGAGCCTAGAGAAGTGATCGGTGCTCGCTAGATTTTGGCGGGAGCCGCGCCCTAGAAGTGAGTTCTCATTGGTCGTAAGTGCTGACAGCCAATGAGAAGCGAGACGGTTGGCCGCCTAGCGAGGAGATGTAGTTTTGACTGTGGGAGAGTGAAAGGGGAGCCGCGAGCTAGCTTTGATTGGAGGCGGTTATGCTGGATGTGACTTTTCGCATTATGTGTAAGATGAGGTCTTGGGATGACTTCCGCGTTATGGTCCAGTGTTAATGGTATCTGGTAGTGACTGTAGTGACTGCGACAATAGACACTGATGAAACTAGTTGTTGTCTTTTTATAACGAATTTTGCACTATCAAGAAAACATGAAAAAAAAATTTGTGTTTGTCATGCAAAATTTTAGGCTATGTCTCGATTATCGGGACTTCGGATGACACTAAGATTTTTCAAGAACAAGCTCTGCTGGGACGCTAATACTCAGTTGTGCTACAAGAGCGGACACTACAGCAAGTACACGAAACAAAGAAAATTTAAATTTGACACTATTTACTCTTAAATAAGTTCTTTTAGAGGCCGAAAAACCTACCTATGATCTCACTCTGGTCCCATCTTGAATGCACGCCGGTACAAAGTCCCAGTTTTTACACAATCCAATTTTTACACAGTTCAATCTAGCCCGTGTCATGAATGATGGTGATGGAGTGATGAGGACAACACAAACACCCAGTCTCCGGGCAAAGAAAATTCCCAACCCGGCAGGGAATCGAGCCCGGGACCCCGTGATCCAGAGGCAGCAATGCTAGTCACTAGACTATGAGCTGCTGTCTGGTTCTATGAAGAAGTTCCTGGCCGGCCAACACATCGCGTTGGGTATACGATAAATCGCACAAATCTAACGGCTGACAATTCGATGAAATACCTAGGAATCACAATTGCGAGCAAGTTAAATTGGAAAGCCCACATAGATAATATTGTGCGGAAGGCGAAACAAAGACTGCGCTTTGTTGGCAGAACACTTACAAGATGTGACAAACCCACTAAAGAGACAACCTACATTACACTTGTCCGTCTTCTGCTGGGATATTGCTGCGCAGTGTGGGGTCCTTCCCAGGTAGGATTGGCGGAGGACATCGAAAAAGTGCAAAGAAGGACAGCTCGTTTCGTGTTATCGCGCAATAGGGGTGAGAGCGTCACTGATATGATACGCGAGTTGGGGTGCCAGTCACTGAAAAAAAAGGCGTTTTTCTTTGCGGCGAGGTCTATTTACGAAATTTCAATCGCCACCTTTCTCTTTTATTTTGTTGACACCCACCTACTTAGGGAGAAATGATCATCATAATAAAATAAGAGAAATCTGAGCTCAAACGGAAAGAATGAGGTGTTCCTTTTTCCCACGCGCCATTCGAGAGTGGAATGGTAGAGAGCACTCCGTCTTCAGGCCACAAGTGGCCCATCGGGACCATCCGACCGCCGTGTCAATCCTCAGTTGAGGATGCGGATAGGAGGGACGTGTGGTCAGCACACCGCTCTCCAGGTCGTTATGATGGTTTTCTTTGACCGGAGCCGCTACTATTCGGTCGAGTAGCTCCTCAATTGGAATCACGAGGCTGAGTGCACCCCGAAAAATGGCAACAGCACATGGCGGCTGGATGGTCACCCATCCAATTGCCAGCCACGCCCGACAGCGCTTAGCTTCGGTGATCTCACGGGAACCGGTGTATCCCCTGCGGCAAGGCCGTTGCCTGAATGGTAGATAAGTAGTATGAAAATGGTTCGATGAACCCTCTGCCAGCCACTTTAGTGTGATTTGTAGAGTAACCATGTAGATATAGATGTAGGTAGACGCAGAAGTGGACTCAGCAGTCCGCAGATGGCTACAGTCCAACTAAACGGACTTCTACGAACGGAACATACGGAAACTGGTACCACGATGGGAGAAATACACTCCTGGAAATGGAAAAAAGAACACATTGACACCGGTGTGTCAGACCCACCATACTTGCTCCGGACACTGCGAGAGGGCTGTACAAGCAATGATCACACGCACGGCACAGCGGACACACCAGGAACCGCGGTGTTGGCCGTCGAATGGCGCTAGCTGCGCAGCATTTGTGCACCGCCGCCGTCAGTGTCAGCCAGTTTGCCGTGGCATACGGAGCTCCATCGCAGTCTTTAACACTGGTAGCATGCCGCGACAGCGCGGACGTGAACCGTATGTGCAGTTGACGGACTTTGAGCGAGGGCGTATAGTGGGCATGCGGGAGGCCGGGTGGACGTACCGCCGAATTGCTCAACACGTGGGGCGTGAGGTCTCCACAGTACATCGATGTTGTCGCCAGTGGTCGGCGGAAGGTGCACGTGCCCGTCGACCTGGGACCGGACCGCAGCGACGCACGGATGCACGCCAAGACCGTAGGATCCTACGCAGTGCCGTAGGGGACCGCACCGCCACTTCCCAGCAAATTAGGGACACTGTTGCTCCTGGGGGTATCGGCGAGGACCATTCGCAACCGTCTCCATGAAGCTGGGCTACGGTCCCGCACACCGTTAGGCCGTCTTCCGCTCACGCCCCAACATCGTGCAGCCCGCCTCCAGTGGTGTCGCGACAGGCGTGAATGGAGGGACGAATGGAGACGTGTCGTCTTCAGCGATGAGAGTCGCTTCTGCCTTGGTGCCAATGATGGTCGTATGCGTGTTTGGCGCCGTGCAGGAGAGCGCCACAATCAGGACTGCATACGACCGAGGCACACAGGGCCAACACCCGGCATCATGGTGTGGGGAGCGATCTCCTACACTGGCCGTACACCACTGGTGATCGTCGAGGGGACACTGAATAGTGCACGGTACATCCAAACCGTCATCGAACCCATCGTTCTACCATTCCTAGACCGGCAAGGGAACTTGCTGTTCCAACAGGACAATGCACGTCCGCATGTATCCCGTGCCACCCAACGTGCTCTAGAAGGTGTAAGTCAACTACCCTGGCCAGCAAGATCTCCGGATCTGTCCCCCATTGAGCATGTTTTGGACTGGATGAAGCGTCGTCTCACGCGGTCTGCACGTCCAGCACGAACGCTGGTCCAACTGAGGCGCCAGGTGGAAATGGCATGGCAAGCCGTTCCACAGGACTACATCCAGCATCTCTACGATCGTCTCCATGGGAGAATAGCAGCCTGCATTGCTGCGAAAGGTAGATATACAATGTACTAGTGCCGACATTGTGCATGCTCTGTTGTCTGCGTCTATGTGCCTGTGGTTCTGTCAGTGTGATCATGTGATGTATCTGACCCCAGGAATGTGTCAATAAAGTTTCCCCTTCCTGGGACAATGAATTCACGGTGTTCTTGTTTCAATTTCCAGGAGTGTATGTCGAGAACGTCGATGACTGCGTAGAAAAGTAGATAAAAGATGTAAGTTCATTTGTAATTTTTTGTTTTGTTGTTAAACTTTTTGGTACTAAAATTATTGTGCGTTACTATTCCGAGCCAGCCGGGGTGGCCGTGCGGTTCTAGGCGCTACAGTCTGGAACCGCGCGATCGCAACCGTCGCAGGTTCGAATCCTGCCTCGGGCATGGATGTGTGTGATGTCCTTCGGTTAGTTATGTTTAAGTAGTTCTAGGGGACTGATGACCTTAGAAAAGTCCCATCGAGCTCAGAGCCATTTGAACCATTTTACTATTCCCATCTTCTCTCGTAATTTGCTGATCACTAACAATTTTTTATTAAAACGAAACGTGTATGTCGTTGAAAAGTCGTATTTCGTAGTTACAGACTGAATAACAGAGTGTGTTGTCCTCGACGGCGAGGAGTCCTCAGAGACAAGGGTATCGTCAGGAGTGTGACAGGACCGCTGTTGATTTGGTGGACACGGTGGGCAGCAACCTGCGGTTATTTCATGATGATGCTGTCGTGTACGGTAAGCTATCGAAGTTGAGTGACTGTGGGAATATACAGGATAACTTAGACACAATTTGTAGTTGGTGTGACAAATGGCAGCTAGCTCAAAATGTGGAAAAATGTAAATTAATGCGGATGAGTACGAAGAACAAACCTGTAATGTTGGTTACAGTGTTAGCAGTGCCCTGCTTGACACAGAGAAGTCGTTTAAATATCTGGGCGTAACGTAGCAAAGCGATGTGAAATGGAATGACCATGTAAGGATTGTAGTAGCAAAGGCGAATGCTCGATTATGGTGTATTGAGAGAATCTTAGGAACGTGTGGTTCACCTGAAAAGGAGACCGCATGTAGGACGCTGGTGAGACCTATTCTTGAGTACTGCTTCAGTGTTTGGGATCCGTACCAGGTCAGACTGAAGGAAGACATCGAAGTAATTCAGTGGCGGGCTGCTACATTTGTTACCGATAGCTCCGAACAACAGGTAAGTGTTATGGAGATACTTCGGGACCACAAATGGGAATCCATAGAGGGAAGAAGACGTTCTTTCCGAGAAACACTACTGAGAAAATTTAGAGAACCGATATACGAAGCTGACTTCCAAACTACCGCCGCTAACACGCATCGCACGGAAGGACAATGAAGATAAGATGGGAGAAATTAGGGCTCCTACGGAGTCATAAAGACAGTCGTTTTACCCTCGTTCTGTCTGCGAGTGGAACAGGAAACGAAACGAGTAGTAGTGGTACAGTGCACCCTCCGCCACGCCCCATATGGTGGCTTGCGGAGTATCTACGTAGATGTAGAATAATGTATTTATGCCACCAACTACAGACACTATGGGCATACAAATTTAACAGATTATTGTTTATTTACAGCTGCAGAAATTGGTTATGTCTCCAAGTGGTTTGGCTTTTGATGAGTTCGCGTTTATGGCATACAAAAATAATCCCAATGGAACTGTGGACACATTGCCAGTCGTACGTATCTTGCATTACCGTATTTCCAGTTTGTAATCCTAGTGCGATTAACGTAAAGAAAAGGAATGAGAATGTAGATTACAAAGATTTTGTGATAATATATGGGTTAATAATTATATTCCTAAGGAATTTTACCGTTTGTAACAAAGCGTCTTGCGAGATGCATACACATTTTCTTAGCATTGTTGCCTGCTCTACGCGCAGTAGTTCTCATTGTCAGTGGCTCGAGTAACAAACCCATTTCTCCATCGGCCAGGAATTATTAATCAATTGATTTCCATATCGAGACTACCTACTGAAGTGGAAAGTGCACGTGATGTAGGTTCCTTTCTCAAAAAAGCTATATAAGTATAAAGTACCCATGACAATCTTTTTTGTTTTTTTCTGGTTTCAGTAATAATTCTCAAGACCAAAAACACGGAACTCAGAACACCAAAAGCAACTTCCACCACTCTACGTGCTTCTTGACACCCTATAACAGAGCACTCTTTCCACAGACCCTTTATCAGGGTATCCTTCAAATTGCTTCGTAGCGCATTCGTTTAATGCGAATACTCTGTCAGCCAAGATGAAGTAAGGAACTTTAGTTGATATGGTACTCGGGCAACACCGACTCAAAGGAAGGCCTCGGCGCTTGTTGGTGACGTCACGTCAGCTAGACACGGCGAACGCCAGGTCTGTTGCAGGCATACTCATAATGGTGGTGTCTCCCTCTCTGACACAGGAAAATGTGAAACTATTGGCGGTAGTTGACCAACACACATTGTTCTAAGAGATTTCTGCAATCAATTAATTGTGCAATTCATTACACTTCTTAACAAATAGTGTACGTCTGAACTTAAATTTCCACCTGTTTTAAAGATTAACATAGAAAAACAACTTCATGGTCCAGCAGCAACAGAATTCGCGCTTCTTTACCTTATTTGTAAATCTGAGGAAGTTACGTTTATACTGGGTTGCTTTTACAAGAAACTATGAACATATTGGTGCTCTTCTTTAGGTATCTTGGTTGACTATGGGGTGAGGAGCATTGAATGTTAATGAAATATCTTGCGATTGTACACGTTGGGGGAGGGGCTGGGGGACAGAAGAAGAGGCAAAAGAGAGATACTTGTTTTATCAAATAATTTTCTTTTTACCTTATAAAGTTTCTCCTTTCAGTTGCAAGAGCGGAATATTTATCTTTTCTAATGTGCATGTTTAAAAAAGTTTAAGCTCAGCAGTATTTTCGATGTATGAAGCTATCTTGTTTCCTGTTTAGAATTCCTTTCGTTGAAAACGACTGTAATCTAATGACTGGCAACAGTTGGACATTTACACATGTAAATTAGTTCACATTTCCAGTGACGATGTCAAACGAAAATAAATAAATAAATAAAAGAAACGAGTTCATTGTAAGGGGGTTGGGGTAAGTTTCGATAACAAAATGGATCAAGTAAATATAGTTACTCGAATGTAAAATTTTCGAAGCTTACAATGGGGCAAAGCATCTTCTCATATTGATCTACGTTTGTTTCGATAGGATTCAGTAATACAGAACTATGATCTTCATTTGTAGCTTTACGATAGTAAGAAAATCTTTCATCTAAATAAAAGTGCAGAATCCAAAACAATACCAAACATTTTGTGCAAAAATAAGAGATTTATAGTGATAAGTACGACCAGGCGTTTCTGCCTGCAACAGACCTGGCGTTCGCTGTGCCTAGCTGACGTGACGTGACCAACAAGCGCCGAGGCCTTCCTTTGAGTCGGTGTTGACTCGGGGCACAGGCGGGGAAAGAATGCCGAGCGATTTTCCTTGTAGTCTTTTGTACAATGAGGTGACAAAAGTTAGGGGATACCTCCCGTTATCGTGTTAGACACCCTACTGAGTGGCGCAATGCAGAGGCCCAATGTGGCACGGAGTCAACAAGTCGTTGGAGATCCCCTGCAGAAATAATGACCATGCTGGCTCTACAGTTGCCAAAGTCTTGCCGCTGCAAGATTTTGTGCACGAACTGACCTTTCGATTACGTCCCATAAATGTCAAATGGCATTCATATCGGGCGATTTGAGTGACCAAATCATTCACTCGAACTGTCCAGAATGCTCTTCAAACCAATAGCTAACAATTGTGGCCCAGTGACATTGTGCATTTTCGTCCGTATAAATCCCATCATTGTTTGTGAACATGAAGTACGCGAATGGATGCAAATGGTCTCAAAGTAGCCGAACATAGCCCTTTCCAGTCCAGTTCAGCCTGACTACAGGACCAAGTCCATTCCATGTAAACACGTCCCACACCATTATGGAGCCACCGCTATCTTGCACAGTGCCTTGTTCACAACTTGGCTTCGTGTGGTCTGCGCCACACTCCAAACCCGCTATCAGTCCTTACCAACTGAAATTGGGACCAATCTGACCAGGCCACGGTTTTCCAGTCATCTGGGGTCCAACTGATTCGGTCGCGAATCCAGGAGAGGCGCTGCAGGCGATGTGTCGTGCTGTTAGCAAATGCACTCCCTTCGGAAGTCTGCTGCCACAGCCCATTAACTCGAAATTTCTCCACACTCCCCTGACGGATACGTTCGTCGTACTTGCCACATTGCTTTCTGCAGTACTGCTTGTCTGTTAGCACTGACAGCAATGCCTAAACGCCGCTGCTCTCGATAGTTAAGTGTAGACCGTCGGTCACTGGGTTGTCCGTGGTGAAAGGTAATGCCTGAAATTCGGTATTCTTGGCACGCTCTTAACATGCTGATCTCGGAATATTGAATTCCCTAATGATTTCCGAAACAGAATGTCCCACGTGTCTAGCTCAAACCACTATTCGCCTTCAGAATCTGTTAATTCCCAGCCGGCCGCTGTGGCCGAACGGTTGTAGGCGCTCAGTCCGGAACCGCGCGACTGCTAGGTCGCTGGTTCTAATCCTGCCTCGGGCGTGGGTGTGTGTGATGTCCTTAGGTTAGTTAGGTTTAAGTAGTTCTAAGTTCTAGGGGACTGATGACCACGGATGTTAAGTCCCATAGTGCTCAGAGCCATTTGAACTATTTCAATTTGTTAATTCCCATTGTTTGGCCATATCAGCCCGCATCCACTAGAGCGAATAAGACACTTCTGAAAACTGCTTGCAGTTACAGTATTCTGTGCCTGAGTTCATGGGTGCTTGTAACTTGATGGGTTTTCTATTCGTAGCACCTATAGCATGTGAAAGATCCCACTTTTTCTCATATTGTTGTGCAATGCTTACCCATTCTTGTTCTGAAATTGGAATCAGTAAAAAAAAAAACAACGTAATTAGGATGCAAGTTTTCCTTTTCAGTACTGTGAAACGTCACACATTGGGCAAAGTTGATACACTAAGTGATCAAAAGTATCCGGACACCTGGCTGAAAATGACTTACAAGTTCGTGACGGCCTCCATCGGTAATGCTGGAATTCAATATGGTGTTGGCCCACTCTTAGCTTCATGACAACTTCCACTCTCGCAGGCATACGTTCAATCTGTTGCTGGAAGGTTTCTTGGGGAGTGGCAGCCCATTCTTCACGTATTGCTGCACTGAGGAGAGGTATCGGTGTCGGTCGGTGAGGCCTGGCACGAAGTCAGCGTTCCAAAACATCCCAAAGGTGAAACTTCCTGGCAGATTATAACTGACTGACTCACTGACAGACCGGACTGAGACTCGAACTCGGGACCTTTGCCTTTCGCGGGCAAGTGCTCTACCAACTGAGCTACCCAAGCACGACTCACGTCCCGTCCTCACAGCTTTAATTCCGCCAGTACCTCGTCTCCTACCTTCCAAATTTTACGCAAGCTCTCCTGCGAACCTAGCAGAATTAGCACTCCTGAAAGAAAGGATATTGCGGAGACATGGCTTAGCCACAGCCTGCGGGATGTTTCTAGCTTATGTGAAGATTGGAAGATAGGAGACGAGGTACTGGCGGAATTAAAGCTGTGAGGACGCGTCGTGAGTCGTGCTTGGGTAGCTCATTTGCTAGAGCACTTGCCCGCGAAAGGCAAAGGTCCCGAGATTGAGTCTCGGTCCGGCACACAGTTTTCATCTGCCACGAAGTTTCATTTCATTCTAGAAACATCCCAAAGGTGTTTTATAGGATTCTGGTCAGGACTCTGTGCAGGCCAGTCCATTACAGGGATGTTACGGTCGTGTAACCACTCCGCCACAGGCTGTGCATTATGAACAGGTGCTCGATCGTGTTGAAAGATGCAATCATTATCCCCGAATTGCTCTTGAACAGTGGGAAGCAAGAAGGTGCTTAAAACATCAATGTAGGCCTGTGCTATAATGGCGCCACGTAAAACAACAAGGGGTGCTAGTCCGCTCCATGAAAACCACGACCACACCATAATACCACCGCCTCCGAATTTTATTGTTGGCACTAGACACGCTAGCAGATGAGGTTCGCTGGGAATTCGCCATACCCACACCCTGCCATCATATCGGCACATTGTGTATCGTGATTCGTCACTCCACACAACGTTTTACCACTGTTCAATGGTCCAATGTTTATGCTCCTTACACCATGCGAGACGTCGTTTGGCATTTACCGGCGTGATGTGTGGCTTCTGAGCAGCCGCTCGGCCATGAAATCCAAGTTATCTTACCTCCCGCCTAGCGGTCATAGTACTTGCAATGGATCCTGATGCAGTTGGGAACTCCTGTGTGATGGTCTGTATAGATGTCTGCCTATTACACATTACGATCCTCTTCAACTGTCGGAGGTCTCTGTCAATCAACAGACGAGGTCAGCCTGTACGCTTTTGTTCTGTACGTGTCCCTTCATGTTTCCACTTCAGTATCACATCGGTAACTGTGGACCTAGGGACGTTTAGGAGTGTGGAAATCTCGCGTACAGACGTATGACACAAGTGACACCCAATCACCTGATCACGCAATATGTGGCAGCACAATGCACCTAATATGAAAAACGTAGCACACTGGACTCGCATTCGGGAGGACGACGGTTCAATCCCGTCTCCAGCCATCCTGATTTAGGTTTTCCGTGATTTCCCTCAATCGTTTCAGGCAAATGCCGGGTTGGTTCCTTTGAAAGGGCACGGCCGATTTCCTTCCCAATCCTTCCCCTTCCCTAACCCGAGCCTGCGCTCCGTCTCTAATGACCTCGTTGTCGACGGGACGTTAAAGACTAACCACCACCACCACCATGAAAAACGTATGTTTTCGAGGCTGTCCGGATACTTTTGATCACATAGTGTATTAGGGGGAGCAGAATAAACGTACAGCTAGTGAAAGAGTAACCACTCCTATCACCAGAAGCACCTCCACCAAAAAGGAGCCTCAAATCTCACAGGTCAGTCAGCGCTGCATCCACAAAACAAAATCAGACAATGCTGGTGGAAGCATTCGAGATCTTGAAATCGAGTCCAATAGTCCCCAGAGACCCCTACTTTCATGTGGTCAACATATTGCCAATGAGCTCAGGAAATACGATCCACATACCTCAGCACAAGCAAAGCATGCGATTTTTTATTATTACAGGCTTAACCAGTACAAAGATTAATTAATAACAACATCTTGTTGTATTGCTGTTATCCTCCGCCAAGCCTCTTTATCCAGCACATCTTCCTTGTCGATGCTCCGATGTTCCGTTACTCCATTTATGTGGTCTGTCCAAGAAAGTCGTGGTCTTCCGCGCTTACGTCTGCCGCGTGATTTCCATTCATAAACATTCTTTGGCCACCAATGATCTGGCGTTCATATCATATGTCCGTACCATTTTAATGATTTTCTTTCAATTCTATCTATTACTGTATCATATGCCTTCATTTTAGATCTTACTTCATCATTAGGTTTTCCTTCGATTCTTGATATTCTGGCACTCCTACGCAAAATAATCCATTTCCACAGCTATTAGTCTTCTTTTGAGATCCGCATTTAAGATCCATAGTTCCGATCCATAACATAGCACTGATTCAACGCCCCCCCCCCCCCCCCTGTTAACCATCAGCGATACAGATAGCCGTACCGTAGGTGCAACCACAATGAAGGGGTATCTGTTGAGAGGCCAGACAAACGTGTGATTCCTGAAGAGGGGCAGCAGCCTTTTCAGTAATTGCAGGGGCAACAGTCTGGATGATTGACTGATCTAGCCTTAGCCTTGTAACACTAACCAAAAAGACCTTGCTGTGCTGGTACTGCGAACTGCCGAAAGCAAGGGGAAACTACAGCCGTAATTTTTCCTGAGGGCATGCAGCTTTACTGTAAGGTTAAATGATGATGGCGTCCTCTTGGGTAAAATATTCCGGAGGTAAAATAGTCCCCCATTCGGATCTCCGGGCGGGGACTACTCAAGAGGACGTCGTTATCAGGAGAAAGAAAACTGGCATTCTGTGGATCGGAGCGTGGAATGTCAGATCCCTTAATCGGGCAGGTAGGTTAGAAAATTTAAAAAGGGAAATGGATAGGTTAAAGCTAGATATAGTGGGAATTAGTGAAGTTCGGTGGCAGGAGGAACAAGACTTTTGGTCAGGTGAATACAGGGTTATAAATACAGAATCAAATATGGGTAATGCAGGAGTAGGTTTAATAATGAATAAAAAAATAGGAGTGCGGGTAAGCTACTACAAACAGCATAGTGAACGCATTATTGTGGCCAAGATAGACACGAAGCACACGCCTACTACAGTACTACAAGTTTATATGCCAACTAGCTCTGCAGATGACGAAGAAATTGAAGAAACGTATGATGAAATCAAAGATATTAGTCAGATAGTGAAGGGAGACGAAAATTTAATAGTCATAGGTGACTGGAATTCGGTAGTACGAAAAGGGAGAGAAGGAAACGTAGTAGGTGAATATGGATTGGGACTAAGAAATGAAAGAGGAAGCCGCCTTGTAGAATTTTGCATAGAGCACAACTCAATCATAGCTAACACTTGGTTCAAGAATCATAAAAGAAGGCTGGTTACTTGGAAGAAGCCTGGAGATACTGACAGGTTGCAGATAGATTATATAATGGCAAGACAGAGATTTAGGAACCAGGTTTTAAATTGTAAGACATTTCCAGGGGCAGATGTGGACTCAGACCACAATCTATTGGTTATGAACTATAGATTAAAACTGAAGAAACTGCAAAAAGGTGGGAATTTAAGGAGATGGGACCTGGATAAACTGAAAGAACCAGAGGTGGTACAGAGTTTCAGGGAGGGCATAAGGGAACAATTGACAGGAATGGGGGAAAGAAATACAGTGGAAGAAGAATGGGTAGCTTTGAGGAATGAAGTAGTGAAGGCAGCAGACGATCAAGTAGGTAAAAAGACGAGGTCTAGTAGAAATCCTTGGGTAACAGAAGAAATATTGAATTTAATTGATGAAAGGAGAAAATATAAAAATACAGTAAGTGAAGCAGGCAAAAGGGAATACAAACGTCTCAAAAATGAAATCGACAGGACGCGCAAAATGGCTAAGCAGGGGTGGCTAGAGGACAAATGTAAGGATGTAGAGGCTTATCTCACTAGGGGTAAAATAGATACTGCCTACAGGAAAATTAAAGAGACCTTTGGAGAAAAGAGAACCACTTGTATCAATATCAAGAGCTCAGATGGAAACCCAGTTCTAAGCAAAGAAGGGAAAGCAGAAAGGTGGAAGGAGTGTATAGAGGGTCTATACAAGGGCGATGTACTTGAGGACAATATAGTGGAAATAGAAGAGGATGTAGATGAAGATGAAATGGGAGATATGATACTGCGTGAAGAGTTTGACACAGCACTGAAACACCTGAGTCGAAACAAGGCCCCGGGAGTAGATAACATTCCATTAGAACTACTGACAGCCTTGGGAGAGCCAGTCCTGACAAAACTCTACCATCTGGTGAGCAAGATGTTTGAGACAGGTGAAATACCCTCAGACTTCAAAAAGAATATAATAATTCCAATCCCAAAGATAGCAGATGTTGACAGATGTGAAAATTACAGAACAATCAGTTTAATATGCCACAGCTGCAAAATACTAACGCGAATCCTTTACAGACGAATGGAAAAACTAGTAGAAGCCGACCTCGGGGAAGATCAGTTGGATTCCGTAGAAATATTGGAAGACGTGAGGCAATACTGACCCTACGACTTATCTTAGAAGCTAGATTAAGGAAAGGCAAACCTACGTTTCTAGCGTTTGTAGACCTAGAGAAAGCTTTGGACAATGTTAACTGGAATACTCTCTTTCAAATTCTAAAGGTGGCAGGGGTAAAATACAGGGAGCGAAAAGCCTATTTACAATTTGTAGAGAAACCAGATGGCAATTATAAGAGTCGAGGGGCATAAAAGGGATGCAGTGGTTGGGAAGGGAGTGAGACAGGGTTGTAGCCTTTCCCCGGTGTTATTTAATCTGTATATTGAGCAAGCAGTGAAAAAAAAAAAGAAAAATTCGGAGTAGGTATTAAAATCCATGGAGAAGAAATAAAAACTTTGAGGTTTGCCGATGATATTGTAAGAGGAACTTGTGGCACAACTTGACTAGAAGAAGGGATCGGTTGGTAGGACATGTTCTGAGGCATCAACGGATCACCAATTTAGTATCGGAGGGCAGCTTGGAGGGTAAAAATCGTAGAGGGAGACCAAGAGATGAATACACTAAGCAGATTGAGAAGGATGTAGGTTGCAGTAGGTATTGGGAGATGAAGAAGCTTGCACAGGATAGAGTAGCATGGAGAGCTGCTTCAAACCAGTCTGAGGACTGAAGACCATAACAACAACAACGCTTTTCTGCTTTGCTGTATTCTACACTCCTGGAAATGGAAAAAAGAACACATTGACACCGGTGTGTCAGACCCACCATACTTGCTCCGGACACTGCGAGAGGGCTGTACAAGCAATGATCACACGCACGGCACAGCGGACACACCAGGAACCGCGGTGTTGGCCGTCGAATGGCGCTAGCTGCGCAGCATTTGTGCACCGCCGCCGTCAGTGTCAGCCAGTTTGCCGTGGCATACGGAGCTCCATCGCAGTCTTTAACACTGGTAGCATGCCGCGACAGCGTGGACGTGAACCGTATGTGCAGTTGACGGACTTTGAGCGAGGGCGTATAGTGGGCATGCGGGAGGCCGGGTGGACGTACCGCCGAATTGCTCAACACGTGGGGCGTGAGGTCTCCACAGTACATCGATGTTGTCGCCAGTGGTCGGCGGAAGGTGCACGTGCCCGTCGACCTGGGACCGGACCGCAGCGACGCACGGATGCACGCCAAGACCGTAGGATCCTACGCAGTGCCGTAGGGGACCGCACCGCCACTTCCCAGCAAATTAGGGACACTGTTGCTCCTGGGGTATCGGCGAGGACCATTCGCAACCGTCTCCATGAAGCTGGGCTACGGTCCCGCACACCGTTAGGCCGTCTTCCGCTCACGCCCCAACATCGTGCAGCCCGCCTCCAGTGGTGTCGCGACAGGCGTGAATGGAGGGACGAATGGAGACGTGTCGTCTTCAGCGATGAGAGTCGCTTCTGCCTTGGTGCCAATGATGGTCGTATGCGTGTTTGGCGCCGTGCAGGAGAGCGCCACAATCAGGACTGCATACGACCGAGGCACACAGGGCCAACACCCGGCATCATGGTGTGGGGAGCGATCTCCTACACTGGCCGTACACCACTGGTGATCGTCGAGGGGACACTGAATAGTGCACGGTACATCCAAACCGTCATCGAACCCATCGTTCTACCATTCCTAGACCGGCAAGGGAACTTGCTGTTCCAACAGGACAATGCGCGTCCGCATGTATCCCGTGCCACCCAACGTGCTCTAGAAGGTGTAAGTCAACTACCCTGGCCAGCAAGATCTCCGGATCTGTCCCCCATTGAGCATGTTTGGGACTGGATGAAGCGTCGTCTCACGCGGTCTGCACGTCCAGCACGAACGCTGGTCCAACTTAGGCGCCAGCTGGAAATGGCATGGCAAGCCGTTCCACAGGACTACATCCAGCATCTCTACGATCGTCTCCATGGGAGAATAGCAGCCTGCATTGCTGCAAAAGGTGGATATACACTGTACTAGTGCCGACATTGTGCATGCTCTGTTGCCTGTGTCTATGTGCCTGTGGTTCTGTCAGTGTGATCACGTGATGTATCTGACCCCAGGAATGTGTCAATAAAGTTTCCCCTTCCTGGGACAATGAATTCACGGTGTTCTTATTTCAATTTCCAGGAGTGTATATTTTACTTGTGTATGGCCCAAACTATTTTTATCAATATCTGCCCTGAATTTAAATTTCTCTACCTGTCTCGTAATTGCTTTGTCACTGATGTGTACTTCATATTTAGCATCACAATTCACCACCAGATACTTTGTTTTTGTTAGACTCCATTTGTAGTCGCCAACTGTTGTATTCTTGATATAATCGTCGCATCATGAACTCAAGGTCATAATCATATTGTGCTATAGTAGGTTGATCGTCGTCAGAACTTAATGAAAATATCTGTACATCGTTGACAGTGATTCCCATTCCTCTGCAGCTGTTCTTCCAATTTCGGGGAGCCATTTCTACACATAAATTGAACAAAATGGGTGACATACTGCAACCTTGTCACAAACCCTTAGTGACATTAGTAGGTTCTGACAACTTTGACCTCGTTTAATCTGTATCACATTATCTCAGAACATTTCAATAACAATTTGTAAAAGATGATCATACATACCTATATCTTTCATAGCTTCGCACAGCTTAGATCTAGGGACTGTATCGTAAGCTTTTGCTAAATCTACAAAGCCAATGTGTCGCTGGAGAATCTAAACCTCGGAAATCCGATAGAATCATGCGATTAATGACTGATATTTTTTATGCTGATATGGGAAAACATTCGTACAATCATGTCATCGAAAGTTACACGGGAGAAGCCGCGCGCAGCAGTAACAGTCGTTCCTCATGTTTCTGCAACGAACTTTGAGCCCTAAATCAATGACAACACAGCGTTTTCATCTAAAATCCTTCTAGACATATCTGGATCCGTAACCATTTCGCACGCAAAAATTAGAACATGGATTTTCTTGAATTACAGCGCCAACTACCAAGTAACGAAACAAATGTTTAAGACAAAATGTACGTAGTTTTTTATGTAGAATCTGATTCTGCAATATAAATTTGAAATTTTAAAGTTGCCTCCCGCCTCACCCCCAGGGGGCTGGAGTGGCGGGCTAATTTTAGGACCAGCAGATGTCCCCCTCGAAAATAACCAACTTTGGATTCTACACATTTTTTCGTGTGAAGCTTATTTTTCGAGTTATTTTGTTTTGTCATCTTAAAATTTACACCCTGTATAGTATTCTGGCTGTTTATTTCTATTTGAATACGCATGCCTATACCAGTTTATTTGGTGCTTCAGTGTAATTAAAATTTCTCCACTTGCGCCAGTGTAGCCGGAAAACTATGTATCGTATTGAAACACAACAAAACAGTGGCTACAATTTTCTCGCGTGATTAATTCTGTAAGCATAATGAAACTGTCAGGCAATTTCTGCCATATGTACCTTTCATTATTATATTATTGTTGTCATGTCAGAGAATTAATTCAAACTAACTATGTATAGGCGACATTTTCCCTAACAGATATTGTGGAGTTATTCAGATACTGCCTCACCATGACCTATTTTCAATACAATAATGATTTTTATGAACAGATTGACGAGGTGGCTATGGGCAGCTCTCTTCGTCCGACTGTGGCCAATTGGTTTATGGAAAACTTTCAACAATGGGTGTTGCGGACTGTCAGTAGAAGACCAGCCAGGTGGTGCCGCTATGTCGATGATACTTTAGTAGTATGGACATATGGGGCAGAGGATTTGGTGTCTTACTGATACATGTCAGTAGTATCAATCCGAAAATGCAATTTACTAAGAAGACGGAGAATAATGGCCAACTAAATTTCTTGGATGTGACTGTTACCAAGGGAGGGGGCGGGACGTTGGGCCATAGCGTATACAGAAAAGCCACGCATACTGACTGTTGCCTGCATAAACTTTCTAACCACCATCCCAGACAAAAAAGGGGTTGGTTCAAACGGCTCTGAGCACTATGGGGCATAACATCTGAGGTCATCAGTCCCCTAGAACTTAGAACTACTTAAACCTAACTAACCGAAGGACAGCACACACATCCATGCCCGAGGCAGGATTCGAACCTGCGACCGAAGCGGTCGCGCGGTTCCAGACTGAAGCGCCTAGAACTGCTCGGTCGCATCGGCTGGCTGGCAAAAAAAGCGCCAGAACTGCTCGGCCGCAACGGCCGGCTGACAAAAAAGGGTGTGATTAAAACCTTGATGAACAGGATGCACAAAATTTATGAAGCGACTTATATAAAAGATGAGCTTGAAAATCTATGGTCAACATTCAAGAAGAATTGTTATTCGAACAAGGAGATGAACCGAGCACTTTGCCCTACAGAGAGAATCAGGAGATGAGGAAAGAGGGCCGCTCAAAGGGTAAGTTTTCCTTCCGTTCATCAACACGATTACAGATCACATTGGGAAAGAGTTGAGCAACTATGGTGTGGAAACTACCTTCAGACCCACCAGGAAAATAACAGAATGTTTAATCCTTTGGCTACACCGGATGTGTATAATAAAATTCCTTGTAATTATGGACTGGTTTATATTGGTACCACAAAAAGAAGTGTTAACATCTGTCTCGTTGAATAAAAAAGAAATTGCTGCCTGGGACATGGAGATAAATCCGCCGTAGCGGAACATCTTTACCAAGTGGGCGATCATGAAGTAAAATTCACTGAGACAAGTGTTCATATAGAAAACATGGCATTTTCATGCTCATGTGTGTAGAGAGGCACCACGACTATGTAGCTGTTTTTTACGGATGGGTCGAAACAGGGGGATTCCATTGGTTGCTCTGTTGTTTTTACGAATCGTGTCCTCAAGGTCCGACTGCCTCAAGCGTTTACTGTCTTTGATGCAGAGTTGTCTGCGATTTTGCGGGCACTGGAGCAGATGAGACGCACCTCCCGTCCTAAATTTCTTGTCTATTCCGATTCACTGAGTGCCCCTCACTCATTGCAACGCTCGAGTCCAGCAAATAAAATAGTCCAGACCATCCAAGGTGCCCTCCTCCGACTACAACGAATGGGGAAGGAGGTGGCTTTCTGCTGGGTTCCAGGGTACGTCGGCATTGCTGGGAACGAAAGGGCAGATCTCGCAGCCAAGGAGGCGTGTCTCGATCAGCAAGTATCTCAGTGTGCTATCCCCCTGCACGCACTCACCTCGCTGTTGAGCTCACGACTCATGTGTCGGTGGGAGGATGAGTGGCTGGAAACGACTGACAAATAAGCTCCGTTTACTCAAGCCCACAACGCGTGTGTGGTGTACTTCTTTCCAGCCCCGTAGACGGGACGAGGTTCTCCTCACGCGGCTTCGAATAGGCCACAGCCCTATGACGCATGGCTTCCTGCTCCGGCGAGAGGACCCTCCAATGTGTGGTGCTTGCGGCGTCCAGGTCACTGTGCGCCACGTTTTATTGGATTGCGTTTTATTTTCTGACCAGTGGGACGTGGATGACGTACTGGCGGATCTGCCATCTCTTTTAGGAAATACTCAAACGAATGTGGTTCAGGTTTTAAAGTTGTGTGACTTGTCCAATATTTTTACCAAGATTTCAGGCAGTGGGTCTTATTTGTTCACAGGGTGAGTGTCTCGCCCATATTTTACGTAAGTGGCCAGCCAGTGACCATTTCCTGTGCCATCCTTGACGCTCCTTTCTCGTTTTCCTTACGTTTTATTTTTTTATACAGCATTTTTCATCTTTTCCCGCTTTCTTTGCGTGTATGCTTCTATTTTACTAAATTTGTCTACATTCGTTTCTTTGACTGTGTGTCAGGGCGCCTATGACTTCGACGTTCAGCGCCCGTAAGCTCCAACACACACACACACACACACACACACACACACAGGCTATTCAGGTTTATAAATACCATCATAATAAAACAGAAAAGCGGAAGCTGTTTAATTAGATAAAATTTGGGTGTCAACATTGCAACGTAAGAATGACGATCGATACTTTCAATAGAGAATGTTAGCATTACCAGAGATAATCTCGTAGCCGACTTAACGAACCAAGCGAGGTAGCGCAGTGGCTACCACACTGGACTCGCATTCGGGAGGACGATGGTTCAATCCCGCGTCCGGCCATCCTGATTTAGGTTTTCCGTGATTTCCCCAAATCGCTCCAGGCCGGGATGTTTCCTTCGACAGGGCACGGCCGACTTCCTTCCCTAATCCGATAAGACCGATGACTTCCCTGTCTGGTCTCCTCCAGCAAACAACCCAACCCAACCCGCCTGAACGTGATAGACTGTGGTGCCCTTTACGCTGCGCATATATTCGGCGCTCCATGGATTTCTCGTGGAGTTCGCCACTTTACCTCTGAAGATGTGTCCCGCAATCGGAGAGGAAACGTTAGGGGAAAGTTTTAAACATCGACCGCAGCCTATTAATCCCAAAGATTTAAGTAATGTCAAACGAACTAATTAAAAAAGAATATTCTAATTATGATATAGTTAAAACGGTGGACTAGGCAGGGAAATTCGCAATTGAACAGATTCAAACTACACGTTTGAAGTAAGGAGTATTTTCGCTGCGCGCCTAAGAACTGAATTAGGCAGTAGTCGGCGGAGAGAGATATGAGACAAGTAGTAAAGTGCATATGCGGTGCGCGGGAATACAAGTATAACACACTGCAAGACTTTTAATACACTGAAGCGCCAAAGAAACTGGTATAGGCATGCGTATTCATCTTATAGAGATATGTAAACAGGCACAATACGGCCCTGCGGTCGGCAACGCCTATATAAGGCGACAAGTCTCTGGCGCAGTTGTTAGATCGGTTGCTGCTGCTTCAATGGCAAATTATCAACATTTAAGTGAGTTTGAACGCGATGTAATAGTCAGAGCACGAGCGACGGGACACAGCATCTCCGATGTAGCGATAAAGTGGGGATTTTTCCGTACGACCATTTTACGAGTGTACCGTGAAATATCAGGAATCCGGTAATACATGACTTCCGACATCGCCGCGGCCAGAAAAAAGATCCTGCAACAACGCAACGAACGACAACTGAAGAGAATCGTTCAACGTGAAAGAAGTGAAACCCTTCCACAAATTGCTGCAGATTTCAATGCTGGGCCATCAAAAAGTGTCAGCGTGCGAACCATTCACTGAAACATTACCGATATGGGCTTTTGGAGCCGAACGCCCACTCGTATACCCTTGATCACTGCAGGAAACAAAGCTTTACGTCTCGCCCGGGCACGTCAACACCGACGTTGAACTGTTGATGATTGGAATCCTGTTGCCTGGTTAGAGGAGTCTAGTTTCAAATTGTATCCAGCGGATGGACGTGTATGCTTATGGAGACAACCTCATGAATCCATGGACCCTGCATGTCAGCATGGGAGTGTTCAAGCTTGTGGAAGCTCTGTAGTGGTGTTGGGAGTGTGCTGTTGGAGTGATAGGGGACCCCTGATACGTCTAGACACGACCTTGACAGGTGGCACGTACGTAAGCACCCTGTCTGATCACCTGCGTCCATTCATGTCCATTGTGCATTCCGACGGACTTGGGCAATTCCAGCAGGACAATGCAACTATCAACCCGTCCAGAAGTGGCTCCAAGAGCACTCTCCTGAGCTTAAACACTTCCGCTGGCCACCAAACTCCCCAGACATGAAGATTATTGAGCGTATCTGGGATAGTTTGCAACGTGCTATTCACAAGAGATCTCCACCCCCTCGTACAGATATATGGACAGGCCTGCAGGATTCATGGTGTCAATTCCCTCCAGCACTACTTCAGACATTTGTCGAGTCCATGCCATAGCGTGTTATGGCACTTCTGCGTGCTACACGATTTTAGGTAGGTGTAACTGTTTCTTTGGCTTTTCAGTGTATATGGCTAGACATATTATGAGGCTGTAGAGGTGCACAGCACATTGTCATCCAGACGAATTTATATTCAAGAAGAGCATTGCGGGCCCAAACTTGTTATGTGGAGCGACGATAAAGAAGAACCCGTTGCCATACATTGTCTATGAATAATGCGTTACATCGCACCAGCAGCAACGTATCAAAGTAAGATCCGATCACTTTCATCCTTAGACTGTACAACTCTAGCTAGTGTAGCAGTTTTTCTTAATTAGATAACTAGAGCAACTGTTATAGTGTGAATGAACTTTACCGCAATCATTCATGCAATAGGTTCCCATCCTATCACCAGTCTTGATTCCGAGAATACCACCACTTAAAATATTAAAATACTGAAATCGATGAGTTTACTTAATTTCGATAACTAAGATAAAGAAGCGCAATTTACAAAACTGAGAACTGTCTAAAACTGTCATTTAAAGGCGGTGAAGTTAGTTTGTTGCTTGGTAGAACAACAAGTTAAAGAACAAGGACAAACAGTAAAGGATTAAAAGCATATTTTAAATGAATGTTGACAAAATATTACTTCAGAATAATATATTTAATGTTTTTGTGTGCACTGCGAAAATTTGTAAATTACGTAACTGTGTGGCGCAAAATAAGATATTCTTCATTAAACAAAACACTACAATCTTTCCGGAAATAACTTACTGTAATAAAAAACATTTATCGACATTTCCATTTCTAAAACCAGTAGCAGTTAGCTTTACTTTGGGTAACGCAAAGCTATTCATTACGCGAACTATTTTGCAAACAATTAAATTTAACGTGCATGTGTTAAGTACAAATTATTTTAATGGTTTTCTGATTAAATCATGGTATTAACTGTATTTTTACATCTGAGCTCGAGTTATTGCTTCTGGTCCGTTCTCGCCTGATTGTAATGCATTAATCCGTTCGTAATTACAATTAACAAACAGTTAATAATTATACAGTAATTTTTGCTCACACACTGAGTTGGCTACCGTTCTTAAGTAATTTAGAATCTAAAATTATAACCGCTTCAGTTTATTTATGCTAAAATTCACTAACTATTTATTTTTACCTTCTTTGTCAAATTTCTTTCGATCGTTACCGTGCGAAAGTAGACGCGCGATAACCATTCGGTTATAACAAGTTCGTGTTTCAACGTACGCCACACTGGTCATTGGCGAAACCAAGTTTTAAAACTGCACCGTCTGGTTGACTTCGAAGGAATCTGTGCTGCACCTCGCCGTACAACACCAACGTCCATTACAGATGTTCCTGGTCTGGGACGTCCGGTATTTCGGTGACAGTTGTCTGCTGCTGATACAGACTTTTGACAAACGCAGTGTATTGTTTAACTACTTGGTGGATCATGTTCAAATCGATCCTTAAGCGTTCGACGTACTATAATCGGTAAACCATACATTTCCATCAAACTTACCACAGCCAGAAACTGCACGGGTTCAAATCCGATGCACTGGTATCCACAGTTAACCGGATATTTATTGTTCTTCCGAATAGATGCCTTTCCAAAACAACAGGGAATATTAGGTGCACGTGTCATCGACGAATCTTAATTAACCGGAAGTGTAGGCCTCTTATAGTATGAGTACCCAACCTTACAGGAATGGTGATGACGATGATGTTTGGTTTGGGGCGGCGCTCAACAACGCGGCCATCAGCGCCCGTACAAAGTCCCAATTTTTGCACAGTCCAGTTTTTTTCACAGGACATTCTAGTCACTGTCACGAATGAAGAGGATGATGATGAAATGATGAGGACAACACAAACACCCAGTCCCCGGGCAGAGAAGTTCCCCAACCCGGCCGGGAATCGAACCTGGGACCATGTGATCCGGAGGTAGCAGCGCTAGGCACTAGACCACGAGCTGCGGACTTACAGGAATGATGTTCAGACTGTGCGCTGCATGGTTTGTGTTGCTGGTAATGTTAGCGTCGTGGGTTGTCGTCAGGCGCCGGCACTGCTACGGCGACATAGGGCTGAAACACAAGCATCAGTGTGCTGACTGTCAACATGGGTCTGGACGAGCTCGTAAAGTTGTTATGAAAGCAACAGCAATAGCGCTGCTGTTCTTCGTAAATATCGAAGCATTAAAGGACCGAGGCTGAAGAACACGATTCGCAAGTTCGAATGAGCTGCCAATTTGGGAATTGGTCCCAGGAAAGACCGGCGGCCAATTGCTGCACAAATCGTTCCAGAAGTGACCTTTGCCATGGCTGAGAATGCTGGACACAATGTGCGATTTGAGCAAATCACGGGATGCGTCACGATAGCTCAACATTTCATGGCCCATGGTTCGAAAGTTGCTTCAAGGAATTGCGAAGTTGTGTCTGTACAAACCCCACATACCTCACCAACTTTCGCCACGCCACGAAGACTTTGCTCTTATTTTTCTTTCTTGGAGTTGATGCCGTGTGCCCTTGAAACATTTGTGGAGAGAAGAAGCACTCTTTACACTAACAGGGGCAGTTAACACACAAAACTGTCGCATTTTGGGACTGTCACTGCCAACCAACGTTCATTAAGTACTACCGCGCAGTGAACACGTGACTGTGTGGTGTGGCTTCACTGCACAATCCATGACTGCTCTATGTTTCTTTGATGAACTCAGACCCCAAGCACCACGGACACGTAGCGTGAACGGCACAAGTTACTTTGATCCTTTCTCTACGGGAGAGAAGTGCTTTGGACTTAACAGTTGTAATGGACAATGGACCTTCACCTGTAACTGCCAATTTGCTGCTCCGTAACACACCTGGAGAAAAGCGAATCACTGTTTGATCTTTCCACACTGCGTGGCCACCATGGTCATCGGATTTGAACCCGTGCAGTTTCTGGCTGTGTAGCCAACTGAAGGACACGGTTTATCAACGGGACTCTAAACATATGTTGAAGGTTGAAGATGAGCATAGCGAGGGAGATGACCAACATCCCACCTACGATGTTTCGGGCAGCAATAGTGCAAACTCTAGTGCGGTTCCAAGCTGTTGTGGATGCAGATGGTCGTTACGTTGAGCATCGTTTGCAGCCTGGAATGTGAATATGGTACGCAATTAAAAAATGTTACCCTCTCAATGGTTTAATCACTATTTCTCTTCTGCATGCCCTTATAAAAGTTTACACAGTTTCACTGTCCTGCGATGACTCAGTACTCACGGGGGTCATCTCAAGTAGCTAATTATAACCGCCCTGTGCATTGGAAAGAAGGAGAATTGTAGGAAGTTTCATGGAAATCTGTGGTTTACCCAATGTAGTACGTCGAACGTTTAAGGATCGATTTGAACATGATCACCAAGCGGTTCAGCAATACAATGCATTGGTCAAAAGCTTATGAAAACTGAATCAGCAGCAGACAACTGTCACCGAAATGCAGGCCGTGCAAGACTCGTATCTGTATTGAACGTTGCTGTCGTGCGGCAAGGTGTAGTGCGGATTCCTTCCAAGTCGACCTCACGGTGCAGTTTTAAAACTGGGATTTGGCAATGAGCTGTGTGGTGCATCCTGAAACACGAACTTGCAGTGCGACCATACCACATCGACTTGTCTAGTCTCTAACAGTGGAGCAGTTAGTGTTAGTGTTCAAGTTGTCAGATTTTAGCCGAATTAACGAATATTCAGAAAGATATTTGGAAGGTACTGGCATTCATCAATGATACATAACTGTGGACAACAGTGGCTACGTTAAAACTGACAGTCGAGATCGCAATAACATTTGTTTATTTACTGGTTTCGGGTTATGTTAAAGCCATCCTCAGAATTTTTGGCCCCTTAAACGAATATTATCGCGATATCGACTTTTGATTTTCATCTATTCACCAATGAGGCTACTTTTCATACAAGTGGAATAGTTAACAGTATAACACAATTTTTGGGGTCGTGAAAATCCTCATTTAATCCAGGAAAATGAACGTAATTCTCCTAAGGCGAATGTTTGGCGTGCTGTGACCGCCATTAGAGTAACAGGGCCCAACTTCTTTACACTCCTACAGGAGCTGTGCTGGCCCTGGCTCATGCGTTGGTTTAAACCTCGTCTGTTACTCTGCGTTTGGTTTCCAGCGGTTATTGCGGTTGTGCCATGGTTCTTCCTCTTTCTACGTGTGGCAGCAGCGGTGTGTATCGATATTCGCACCTTGTACTATCTTTGATCAGGTTCTTTAGTTTCCGGCTAGGCGGTGTGCGGCAGTCGGTCGGCTGGTGTGGATCAGCCGGGAAATCTCCGCTCGGCGCTGTGAACCGGGCTCGCTGGCGGTCTCTACGCAGTGTCGGAGTGTGTGGGGAGCTGTTCCGATTGCTACGAGGTTCGTGGCTCACCGACTCAGGACATCAAAGTTGAGTGGTGATTTAATTACCGAAGCCAGTCTGTTCATATTGTGCCGTTGCTTTTCATGGTTGGCTGTTGGGGCTATTCCCGTGAGCAACAGCGAGTGTTAGAGTTGGCGAAAGTTTGGCCACTATCCGGTGGAGTTTAACTGTATTTTGGTTATTTGAAGTCCAAGTGCACCAGCGGAATTTTCTGCCTTGTGGCCGTTACCGTTCAGGTTTCCTGCCCTGGCCACTGACGTAAAATTCAGGCAGTGTACTTACCTCACCGTGTTGTCGCTGTCCAACACGGCGTGTGTAGTTTTGACAGCTTATGCATACTTGGTTGTGGGCGGCTACGCTTTTTACGTTTTGGCTTTGGAGTTCCTTGTGTACTCGTCAGGGGGAAAGCAAGTCGTCTTGTCGGTGGGTCTGTTGTCCGTTGACTGTCTCTTGGTTGGGTTGACAGTGGATCGGATATAGTTGTGCTAACTACCTGTCTCCCCTATGAGAACGTTAATATTTCAAGTGTAGACCGACCCCAGGAAACTTCTGAGCGCCGCTGGCTGTACTGCGTTTTCTTACTGGTGTTTGTGTATTTTAATGGCTCATAGCCGATGGATTGAATTTGTATGCTTATAGTTGTGTTTTAAATAATGGGCCTTCAGCCATTTTAAAACTGAAAGTTCCTTACTTGTCAAGTCTTGCATTGTTTGGGTCTCCAGCCTCATTTAAAATATTTTTTTTTTTTTGGACAAAGCTTTGGGCCTTCTGCCTTTTGAAAATTTATTGTAGTTGTGTTTTTCAATCATGGGCCTTCAGATGTTTTAAAATTTAAATTCCTTACTTGTTAAATCTTAAATTGTTTGGGCCTTCAGCCTCAATTTAAAAAAAAATTGTATAATGATAAAGCCTTGGGCTTTCTGCCTTGTAAAAACGTATTGTAGTTGTGTTTTGAATCACGGGCCTTCAGCCGTTTTAGAAGTAAAATTCCTTATTGTTAAGTCTTAGATTGTTTGGCTTTCAGCCTCCTTTTTTGTCAAAAAAATTATTTAAGGAAAAAGCTTTCAGCCTTCTGCATTTGAAAATTAATTGTAGTTGTGTTTTTAAATCACGGACCTTCAGCCATTTTAAAATTAAATTTCCTTACTTCTCAAGTCTTAGATTGTTTAGGCCTTCTGCCTCCTTTTGAAAATTTATTGTAGTTGTGTTTTAAATCACGGGCCTTGAGCCGTTTTAAAAATTAAAGAGGTTGTGCCCTTAAGCCATAAGATTGTGTGACATATTCAGTCGATAGTTAAGCTCAAAAATTTGCGTTGTAATGTTTGGGCAACTGAATAAAGTTGTGTGTGTTCGAGTGTAACTGACAGCCGCTCACTTCTGGCCCCTTTCCACAATTCCAACTACCTGTTCTGTCCTGAGGATTTAACCAGGTGTTTCACCACAGTGAATGCAAATGTGTACTTATCGATGTAGAAAGAGTACGTCACTGAGGAAATTCCGATACAAATCCGATGAGTGGGTCCTCCCAAGGTTACTGACCACTGCAATATAACTGCACTTTACATACATAGCTTGACCACATACAAGGGGTGTTCAGTAACTAATGCATCACATTTTTTTTTTGGGAAAGCAGGTAAATTTTATTCAGGATTCAAAAACAGCATATTATTCCCCACTCTTTTGGCTACAAAGCCCTATTTTTCAACGTAATCTCCGTTCAGTGAGACGGCCCTACGACATCTTCCTGGGAGGGCCCGTATGCCCGCACGGTACCACTCCACTCGTCGAGGTCTGACCCAACGCCTCGCTGCATCAATAGCCTTCCCGTCATCCACGTACTGCTTGCCGCACAGCGCATCCTTCACTGTGCCAGACAGATGGGTGGCGGAAGGAGCGTTCTGCCCAGTGTGTCCGCACGTTCCAACGTCGCAGCAGTCACAGGTGAGACTGGACAGCTTTTTGCGACCCTGTTCCGACGATGAGAGACGCCTCGCCCTACGACTTTCCTTGCTTTTGTTCGTTGACAGGTCTCCATAAACATTCTGCAAGCGTCTATGGACATCTGTGATACTCTGGTTTTCTGCCAAAATAAACTCAATGACATCTCTCTGATTGGAATGTACACGGTGTCCGAAAAGTCTTTCCCTGATTACATAAATTGATAACTCAGGCTAGAAGTAAGATACAAATATGAAAGTAGTGTCTAATTGTTTACAAACTATCAAAGTTTTTTTTCTGTTTTAGGTTCGCAGTACGTAAGTAGTGGATGAGGTGCAGTGCCCAAGACGCCATGTTAACCAATCAGGAGAAGGCACAGTGTGTCCTGTGGTACCATGAGACACGATCACCAACCACAGTGCAGAGACACTTCCAGACAACATTTGGAAGGAATCCACCTGATGTCAAGAGCATTAAAGCCTGGTATGAGAGGTTCAAGAACACAGGATCGGTTGCTGACTTTCCGAGGTCTGGTCGACCGAGAACCTCAGCAGGCAGGGTAGAACCTGTAAGGCAGTCTTTTCTGTGAAGTCTGAAGAAATCGGTGCGCAGGGCCTCACGTGAATTACAGATGCCAAAAAGCTCTCTCCATGACATTTTACACAAAACGTTTATTGTTTCGTGCATACAAAGTGCAAATCGTTCAGGCCTTGCTGCCCAATGACAGTACACGTCGGTATGACTTTGTGGTCGAAATGCTATTACGTATTGAGGACGATGATGGTTATCTCAGACGAATTGCCATTTCCGACGGAGCGACCTTTTTTGTCAGTGGAGTAGTGAATCGCCATAATGTGCGCATTTGGGGTTCACAACCCCCTGACGAGGTCATGGAGTGCACCAGAGGCAGTCCAAAGGTGAATGTTTGGTGCGCGCTATTGCACGATCGAATTATCGGGCCATTCTTCTTCGCTCAGGCTACCACACATCTGCAGTGTATCTGGACATGTTGCAGCTGTATGCTGTTCCTCAGCTGCTTCAGTATCACCCAGATGTCTTGTTTCAGCAAGACGGTGCACCGCCTTATTGGGGTTTGGACGTCCGTGCCTATCTCGATATGACCTTTCCTGGGCGATGGATTGGTCGTGATGGGCCAACGGTTTGGCCTCCACGCTCTCCTAACATAACCCCATCAGACTTCTTTTTATGGGGTTATGTCAAGGACGAGGACTACCGAACACGTGTACCAGATCTTGAAACCTTGCGGCAATGGATAACCACAGTCGTTGAATCGATCCCTCCAGTGATGTTGGCTAATGTGTGGACGGAAATTGAATATCGCCTAGATGTGCTACCAAGGGTGCTCATGTGGAAGTTAAATGATGTGTGAAAAAAACTTTGATAGTTTATAAATAATTAGACACCAGTTTCATATTTGTATCTTACTTCTACCCTGAGTTATCAATTTATGTAATCAGGGAAAGACTTTTCGGACACCCTGTACTTCTCTTACAGACTCATTTTGAAGGCTATGTGTAGCTCCGCCACCTATAGGAATCTCATAAAAAGTATGGGAGCAGAAGTGCGAATATTCTGCAATGTCCCACAACTAATTCCGCATTCTTTCAACCGAATTTGGCCGAGTAAAACAAAGTGTTGCATTATTTATTGAACGCCCCTCGTAATTCCTGGCATATGGATCGATCATGGTGGACCATTGCACTGGCGATCACAAACGCTGGACTTGACACACTATGAGTTTTGCTTCCGAGGAAAGGTCAAGCAGCGTGTGAACGAAAGGAAAATTAACAGCTTCAAGAATCGATTATGAGAAGTGATATAACCCACGCTCCGTGAAATGTGTAAACGGGCTTTACGTTCCACTGTCAGTCGTTGATTTCTATGTGTTACACGTGATATTAAGTTGAGATCATTATGTAAATTCTAAGAACTTGTGCATCCTGAGAAGCACTTTTTGGTTGTTTGCACTGCATTCTATGACTGGGAGGCCTTTTCGGCCAGTTCGGTCTCATCCTGTTGTTATTACTCATTTAGCACCACCCAGGAGGCACGTGTGATTTATGGTATGCCACACACGCGAGTAACCTTGCCCCATTGTTGGTGAATGACCGAAACGAGCCTTCAGGGGATCAATAAATGACATCCACCGTGCATCACCTGAAGAGCTCAACTGGATGAACAGATTGGACTTAGAAATCTAAGAACTTGTGTAATGTGTACATAATTTAGTATAATACTTTGGACATTTGGTTCTGTACCTGTATTTTGCTTGTCATCTCTTACACTGTATACTTTTAAAATTTTATATTTGACCCAAGCTCTGTATCATCATACGATAAATAAAATAAATTATGTAAATTACAAATAATGGAAACATTCATTTAAATTAATTTATATACACACTTCACGAACAGGAACATATCTAACATACAACAGGTTAGCACTATAGCAACAGTTAGCAGAAAAAATGGCGGAGTACAACAAAGCATGCCTTCTGTAATATGACCACTAACGATGCAGCTTACGAGCGGACAAAAACTATTGCAGAATCATGGGCTGTGAAACAGCTGTTGGTATAAGATGCCTGCAACTGCTATTTAACTGACAACGGGTCCCAGAAAAAGTGCATCACAGATTTAGTTGAAATTTATCACAGGTTTTTGTTTTTGATACAAAATCAACAGTTCCGCTGTTCTCCAGCTTGACATTCAACTTTTTTTTTCTTCACAAATTCGACGTGAAAGATTTCTGTGTCATGTACAACCTAGTCACTGTTTTTGATTATGGACTGGTTCATAACGTTCTGATACATTAGCAGCTGGTAACTACACTGTCTGCCACTCCATTACATATATACGAACCATATTACAAGCAATATCCTATAAATAAAGAAAAGCGATTCCACCAGTTTTTATTGTCACTTATCGCCATTTAACATGGGTCAGTATCCCCACCTGAATATAGTGAACTGCTTTTTGACGCTGCAGCATTGTACCAAAACTATATAGGGCCTGTGTAATGTACACAAATCAATCGTAATTCAACAATTAGAATTAAACTGATTGCGTCCAGTCTTCGAGGTTGAATTTCAATTTCCAAAACTGCTGCCACATTATTTTTCATTATGCATGTTCACATTGTTTCCTTATGTGTGACTGAAGTGCATATAATTATTTGCTTGATACCTTTTTTTAAGATTTAAATCTAAGCTTTTAATCTGCCCAGTACCTCCGAGAATCTCTTTAATTCTAACTATACCATATACACTGTGTGATCAAAAGTACCGGACACCCCCCAAAACATACGTTTTTCATAATAGGTGCATTGTACTGCCACCTACTGCCAGTTACTCCATGTCAGCGACCTCAGTAGCCATTAGACATCGTCAGAGAGTAGAATGGGGCGCTCCGCAAAACTAACGGACTTCGAACGTGGTCAGGTGATTGGGTGTCACTTGGGTCATACGTCTGTACGTGAGATTTCCACACTTCTAAAGATCCCCCGGTCCACTGTTTCCGATGTCATATTGAAGTGGAAATGTGAAGGGATATATGTAGCATAAGAGTGTTCAGACCGACCTCGTCTGTTGAATGACAGAAATGGCCGACAGTTGGAGAGGGTCGTAATGTGTAATAGGCAGACATCTATCCAGACAGGAATTCCAAACTGCATCAGGATCCACTGCAAGTACTATGATAGTTAGGCGGGAGGTGAGAAAACTTGGATTTCATGGTCAAGCGATTGCTCATATGCCACATATCACTCCAGTAAATGCCGAACGACGCCTTGCTTGGTGTAAGGAGCGTAAACATTGGACGATTGAACAGTGGAAAAGCGTTGTCGAGTGACGAATCACGGTACACAATGTGCCGATCCGATGGCAGGGTGTGGGTATGGCAAATGCATAGTGAACGTCATCTGCCAGCATTTGTAGTGCTAACAGTAGAATCCGGAGGTGGTAGAGTTATAGTGTGTTCATGTTTCTCATGGAGGGGGCTTGCACCCCTTGTTGTTTTGCGTGGCCGTGTCACACCTTCTTGCTCCCCACTGTTGAAGAGCAATTCGGGGATGATGATTGCATCTTTCAACAAGATCGAGCACCTTTTCATAATGCACGACCTATGGCAGAGTCATTACACGACTATAACATCCCTGTAATGAACTGGCCTGCACAGAGTCCAGACCTGAATCCCATAAAACACCTTTGGGACGTTTTGGAACGCTGACTTTGTGCCAGGTCTCACCGACCGACATCGATGCCTCTCCTGAGTGCAGCACTCCGTGAAGAATGGGCTGCCATTCCCCAAGAAACATTCCAACGCCAACGCCAACGTTTACCTGCGAGAGTGGAAGCTGTCATCAAGCTAAGAGTGGGCCAACACCATATTGAATTCCAGCATTACCGATGGAGGGCGCCACGAACTTGTATGTCATTTTCGGCCAGGTGTCCGAATACTTTTGATCATATAGTGTACCAGATGGTTGCAACTGAAGTGCATGTACTCACGAAGTCGTAAGGCAGCGAAAATTGGTAGATATGCTGACGTGGAACCGATTTACAACGAAAAAAAGTAGTTCAAATTTTGGCTACCAGGTGCAAATCTTGACGCTGTATAGCATCCCATTGACCTGTGTGATGCTCATATGGAACATATTGTGTAATCGACAGTTAATAAAATCACCGTTACGCCTTTCTCGCTCGCTTGACCTTGTCTGCTCATGACCCATTTCTAACCCACTACGCAGGAAAATATTTTATGCGTCTTTCGTGCACTCACAAAGCCAGATTTGCACCTGGTGGCCAAAATTAGAACTAATGTTTCCAGAGCGTAAATAGGTTACACATTAACGCATTAAATTTATCTACCAAGTTTCGCTGCCATATGATAATTACTGCCCACGTTGGATCTCTGCCAGTAGCTGCATTTTAATAATAACGACCTGGTATATAAGTATGTCTGGCATTTAATATTGTCTCCTCTCTGGAGTAACTGTTTTATACACAGAACACTCGTAGTTGTCAAATTTTGTGATACGACACCATCCTCGTTAGTCCTTGTAAACTGACCATTATTATAACCATTATCAAGCAGATGAAACAGCTCACATATTAGCCTAACACAAATTATCCACTAAAGCGCTTTTCTGATTGAACTACCCTTTAGAGAACAAAATGTGGTAGCATCTAAAGTTTTATCAGCGTGTATTTGCACATTTTTATTTCTTTTGATACTGATGTGCAACTAAATGGAAGTTTTATGCAATTCTTTACATCTTGAAGTATTCTGTTCTTACTAAGGCAAGACAGGTTTGATACTATTAATTGTGGACAATGCACAAGAACTGATGATATTTTTTAAATCAACTTGACACAGTACAGTTATGGCTATGAGGAATATTTCACGAGTTAGATCATTTTGCACTTTTGTGGTTGATCGTATGAAGCAAACTGCAGTCGATATAATAAGCTTACTGCAAATACCTATTATACTAAGATTACACTTTTATCACACTGACGAAAATAACTGCACCACCAAGAAGAAGTTGTGTGACAAACGAAAGATGGTAGGCGTGTTTACACGTCTGAAAGATGATGTCTATTCTAATTTTGAGCCAGTCGCGTAAGAATGGCGCTAGTAGTGCCACCATAGGGATGAAAATCAGGTTTGCTTTAAATACACGCTGTACCGTTCGTGAGCGTTAGTTACCTGTGAGACTGGATGTAGTGAACTGATATCAGTCAAGAATGCCTTTAAGGCGACAAAAACACCATTATCAACACCTCACTGAGTTTGAAAGAGGTCGTGTAATATGGCTAGGAGAAGATGGATGTTTCTCCTGCGGCACTGCAGAAAGACCTGACAGGAATGTAGTCATTATACGTGACTGCTGACAGCAGTGGTCACGGGAATGTGTGGTCGAAAGAAGGGCGGGCTCGAGACGGCCACGTGGCACTATGGACAGGGAAGACCATCGTGTTCGGCGTGTGGCTCTGTCGCGTCGTACTGCACCTGCAGCAGCAATTTGCACAGTAGTTTGCACAACACTGACACAACGAACTGTTACAAACCGGTTACCGGTACTTCAAGGATAGCTCCGAGCCAGACCGCCCATAGCCTGCAAGCAATTTGTCTGCAGTCTAGCCACACTGGGCATACACCTGGAGTTGTGAGTTGTCATCAGGGGTATGGTTTTGTGTGACAGCAGGGGCACTCTGATGGTTATGCCATGCTCCCTGACCGACAGTGTGTACATCAGTCTGATGACCTGTTGTGCTGCCGTTCATGAATAGCATTCCAGGGGGTGTTTTCCAACAGGATAACACTCGTCCACATACCGCCGTTCAAACCAAGACTGTCGACATGTTGCCTTGGCCTGCTCGACACCAAACCTGTCTCTGGTCAAGAACATATGGGACGTCAGCGGACGACAACTCCAGCATCATTCACAAACAACATTACTCATTCCTCTAATGACCGACCAAGTGCAAAAGACGTGCAACTTCCTCCAGCACCTGTGCAACACAATGCATCCACATTTGCATGCCTGCATTCAACACTCTTGCCATTACACCTGTTATTAATGGACCAGCATTTCATATTTGCAATGGCTTATCTCTTGCTCACCTTAAACATTTTTGCAATGTTAATGACGTAGATATACTTAGTAAATGTATTCCCTAAATTTCATTCCTCTACATTAATTACTGTTTGGTGTAGCGATTTTTTTCCGTCAGTGTACTTTTAGGATTGCAGTGCTCAAACTACAAATATTCAGTTTACATATTACAGTAATGATGAACTGAGTCACAGGCAATTGTAGTTTTATGAAACATCTTTTAGGACGTCTTCGTTATCATCTTCATTTCTGGTGCAGCCATAATTATACTCATCACCCATTCTAATGCAGACTGCGTTCTCTAGGTTTGTGTGTCTAGCGAAGAGTATCATAAAGTTGTAGTAACTCGGTTTACTTGGTGACGACAGTCAGTCGCAATAGGTAACAGGAATAGCAAAACTTTATCACGTTTCAGAATAAACGCTATTTGTACAAACAGGAGGCTTACGACATGTCCAAAATGTCAAACTTCTTGTTTGTCACAATGCAACGTCGGCTCATTAACCTCTTACAGCACGCGTCAGAACAAAAAGGGCATTAGCCTGAATGCAGTTGCAAGGGTTGCACCAAGATCGAACTTAAGGTGAACGTCTTGTGGCAAACGCAACAGTTGAATGGACGATCCCCAGTGTGCACACGGACGTGGTTGTTCAAGCTGCTGGGAAACAAGAATTTCTTGTGACAAAATCTGCAACTGAAAGGTTGTGAGTGCATATTAAGGAGACCTTTTTCCGTGAATATGTTGAGACACAGGTCACAAGTGAATTGACGTAAGCCAGAGTGCACTCGCGAATGTTTCTTCAGGCAGCTATTACTGATGAATTTCTTGTGACACACTTTGCAGACGTGAGGACGTTCGCCCGTATGCAGACGCGAATGACTCCACAGTGTGCCCTGGCTCCTGAACGCCTTGTGACACACTTCACACGTGTACGGACATTCACCCGTGTGCTGACGTGAATGTGCTTTCAGGGCGCCGCTGGTTGTGAACGCCTTCTGACACACATCGCAACGATGCGGGCGTTCGCCAGTGTGCAGACGAAGGTGGACCTTCAAGGTAGAGCTGCTTTTCAGTGTTTTGTGACACACGGTGCACGAATGCTGAAATTCACGGCTGTCTATATGTTTGTGTTCTTCCAGGTCCTGCAAATGTGCAAATTTCTTCTTACAGGTGGCACAGCTGTACGCAAGATGTCGTGTACCAGTTTTGTGCGTGGAGAATGCTGCCGCCTTAGTTTTGCACTGTACGATGTTGGCTTTTCCTGCAGCTAGTCCAACCCTGGTAGCCAAACCGCCACTGCCATCGGCACTGTTGTTGTCCTCCGCGCCAATGAGGATCATTCTGCAGAATTGCGGAAAAAAAAGTTTGTCAGACAGAGAAAAATCATAAAAGAATAATTATATTAAAATGCACTGTATCCCTAAATGTCTCATATGACCCCCATGTCTACAGCGTATTACAGGGTTGCAGAGAAGATTATAAATAGCGAGCATAATGCATTGATACCGCAAATACGAGAGTTGGAACTTAAATAGTGGCAACTATTTATTCACAACCGATGCAAAAGAGTTACATGTCTGCACCTGTTACTGTCCTTCAAAGTAGTCACCAGTGTTGTGTAGAACCCGTTGCCAGCGATGTAGAAGGCGTAGTATACCGTAAGCAGAGCCTGTTCTGTTGATGGTGCGAATGGAATGGTCTACTGCCTGTCGAATCTCTGGAACAGTTCTGAAGCGAATGCCACGAAGTGATTCCTTCATCTTAGTCATCAAATCAAAGTCACAAAGACTTAAGTCCGGGGAGTATGGTGGATGGTACAGTACTTCCCAGTCCCATCGACCGAACATAGCAGCCACAGCTTGCGCTATATGCGCCCGCGCATTGTCGTGGGTTGCACAGAAAGTGTCGCCGCTTCTTTCACAAAGCTGGCTGCACAGTAATACTGTGCATTGACGGTTTGCCCAGCAGGAACGTAATGCGTTAGGATAACACCATCACAGTCGTACAAGGGAATCGCCATAACTTTAGACCGCTCCATTCGCACCATCAACAAAACAGGCTCTGTTAACGGTATACTACGCCTGCCACATCACTTGCAACGGGTTCTCCACAGCGCTGGTGACTACTTTGAAGGACAGTAACAGGTGCAGACATGTAACTCTTTTGTATCGGTTGTGAATAAATAGTTGCCACTATTTAAGTTCCAACCCTCGGATTGGCACCTTTCTGTTGAGATAAGTTTGTACAGATGTCTCCGAACATTCACATTATACGAACTCACATCCACTGATAGCGACGTTACTGCAATGTCAAATGTAAGGGAAATATGAACCCCCACTACTGCTCTATCAGATGTACTTAATTTGCCAAATGTAGCTTTAGAACTCAAATATTTCCTATTTCAACTGGTCTTCACAGATCCCTTCTGTTCAAACTAATAGGTAGTGTTGGTAAGTGTCAGGACTGTTCCGAAGGCCTTCTTATTACCCAGAAGTCTCTCGTCACAGAAATAAGTGAGTGATACTGCTTATCTACAGCAGTTGCTACTTCGTCTGTTCAGCGGTATGAAAGAGTGCTGCATATACTCATGCTTAGAAGAGTTTAGAATTTCGTTCCTGGCTGGTAGTTGTCGTTAGGTTGAAGTGAAACTTAGGCGGTGTCGTTTCCAGGATTGACAATGTGGTTTTTACTTGGGCAGTGGTCGCATAGGGTAACAGCAATTTGTGTCCAGATCGCACATCCGAGATCAGCCTTTACACACAAAAAAATGGCAGTATTGTGCTTGTTCATCGAAATTTAGTTTCCTGTTAATGGAGTTAAGTCTTAAGATGTACCAGGAATTATTCAGGAGGAACAATTTTAATTAGAACTGAAACCTACTGCCTTTCACAGACCATTGCTCTACTGTCTGGGCTACCCACACACAGCCTGCCCTCACAGCTGCACTTCCACCAGTACCTTGCCTCCTACCTTCCAAACGTCACAGAAGTTGTCGTCTATAGCCTGCTAGACTAACACCCTTGGAAGAAAGGATATTGTGAAGAATTATGCAAAGACTGGAATGTAGGAGAGAGACACTGGCGGCAGTAGTGCTGTGAGGCAGGTCGTGTCTGGATAGCTCAGTCAGTAGGGTATTTGCCTACTAAATGCAGATTCTAGTCACTATCAGTTCACACTGTGGTGCAGAGTGTAAGTTCATAAAGACTGGGTAGAATTATTGAGATCTTGCTTATTCAGATAACAGTATTTAACCTCAGACCAGTTAGAAACAATAAGTTTGTGCTTGAGGAATATGCTAAAAGTGGTGAGCTTTAAATTTTTAACTGTAAAAATACAGCAACCAGCCACTTTTTAATGCGTTTTATTTATGCCAATATGCATTTCGGGTTTGCACCCATCTTCAGCTGGCAAATTACATGAATCTTCAGTTACCACAGTAGTACAATCTCGACAGCAGTTTGGATGCTGCAGCAGGCCTGTGCAAAAGCAACGATTCCAATCATTTACTTCAATTTCGCGAGTTTAAAGTTATGCACTATCAGTTGTTCATTTTACAACTGAAGATCCATGTAATTTGCCAGCTGAAGATGGGTGCAAACCCGAAATGCATATTGGCATAAATAAAACGCATTAAAAAGTGGCTGGTTGCTGTATTTTTACAGTGAAATATCATTATCCATGGCCACGGAGCTCAACAGTCCAAATAAAATGGACAAATTGTTACTTTAAATTTTCTTTTTCCAAACTTCCTCTTAATATGAGGTGTCTGGGCTTAATCAAATAACAAAATAAAATGTAATTACTTGAGAAATAATTGAGATATTTATTGATGGTATGTTCCTACAAGTATGGTAACTCAATGTTTTTTATACATCTAACACATCTCAATAGTAGGATAATGGTGGTTCTGGCACACTTTTGATATCAAATTGATATGCAAGTTAATTAAATTGTAACAGAGGATTGATTTATGACCTTAACCTATCATTCTGCTAAGTGGTTTTACATGTAAATCCTCCCACTTCCCTTAACCTATTGTTATGCTAATTGATTTATGACCCCCCTGGGATAATCTGTCCTTCTACAAGCACTCTTTTGATATCAAATTCACTAATTAATCTGATTAATTAATTAATCTAATTAATTAACCCCTCCCCCTCTGAGAAATCCCCCACCCTCCCATCCACTGCCCCAATTCTTCCCTCCCCTTCCCTATCTGGAAACTGATGGGAAAAAGACTTGGTTTGTGCTGGAGAAAAGGAGCTCACGATATGAAACTGAAATCAATGTCAGTTACATAGGAAAGGATAAATTTATAAAATTCAGTTTTCAGGGCTTGGATTTCTTTATCTGGTGGGAAAGACTCGTATACAGTACCTTCATATCCTAATTACATAATAACACTGACGCCGATTGGAGTTGTTGTCTTGTTGGAAAATTTTCGAATGTGTGCTCGCTTTGACATGCAGGGATCAACAGAGTTAGTGCATGATGCCACCAGTAGAGGATGTCCCACCTCCACACCTCACCCCCTCCTTGGTGGCAAAAAGACTGTCCATGCTGGAGAGGAAGGAACCCATGACAAGAAATTCAAATCAATATCAATTATATATTGCTGCTTATTCTTTATTTAATCAATTTCCAGAAGATGGAGCTCCCCCCGCTTGGGTACAGCTCATGTCAGCGCCCACTAACCTCGCTTCCCATGAAATAATAAGTGGAATCACCAAGGAATGGAATGAAGTATAGAATAGTAGCACCAGTTTGGAGTCGGCCATGTGTGTGTGTGTGGCGTCCGGGCGCCCAATGCCCTAATTCCAGATCACAATTTCTTTTTGGTCATCAGTCTTCTGGCTGGTTTGATGTGGCCCACCACGAATTCTTCTCCTGTGCTAACCTCTTCATCTCAGAGTAGCACTTGCAACCTACATCGTAAATTATTTGCTGAATATATTCCAATCTCTGTCTTCCTCTACAGTTTTTGCCCTCTACTGCTCCCTCTAGTACCATGGAAGTCATTCGCTCATGTCTTAACAGATGTCCTATCATCCTGCCCCTTCTCCTCATCAGTAATTTCTGCATGTTCCTTTCCTCTCCGATTCTGCACGGAACCTCCTCATTCCTTACCTTACCAGTCCACCTAATTTTAAACATTCGTCTGTAGCACCACATCTCAAATGCCTCGATTCTCTTCTGTTCCGGTTTTCCCAGTCCATGTTTCTCTACCATACAACACTGTATTCCAGCTGTACATTCTCAAAAATTTCTTCCTCAAACTACGGCCGAATTTGATACAAGTAGACTTCCCTTGGCCAGGAATGCCCTTTTTGCCATTTCTAGACTGCTTTTGATGTCCTCCTTGCCCCATCTGTCATTGGTTATTTTACTGCCTAGGTAGCAGAATTTCTTAACTTCATCCACTTCGTGACCGTCAATCCTGATGTTAAGTTTCTCGGTGTTCTCATTACTACTACTTCTCATTACCTTCATCTTTCTTCGATTTACTCTCAGTCCATACTCTGTACTCATTAGACTGCTCATTCCGTTCAGGAGATCATGTAATTCTTCTTCACTTTCAGTCAAGATAGCAATGTCATCAGTGAATCGTATCATTGATATCCTTTCACCTTGAATTTTAATTCCACTCCTGAACCTTTTTTTTATTTCCACCATTGCTTCCTCAATGCAAAGATTGAACAATAGGGGTTTTCTTCTCAGCGATCACAGGCCCTGTAGACCACGTGCTGCATCAACGATCTGCTTCCACCACCTTCTATCTCTCGCAGTCTCTCTCCACCCTGAGGAAATTCCTAATGCTGTGATGTCCTTCTGTATGTCATCTTTCCGCCTTGTACGAGGTTGGCCCAATGGTCTTGTTGCCTGGAGAGTTCCTTCAAATGCTTTCTTGGTGAATCTGTTGTTTTTCATTCTAGCCACATGTCCAGCCTGCTGCAGTCTCCTATTTTTTTAATTTCTGATGATAGTAGGTTCATTCATTAACTCATAAATTTCATTGTTCTTTAGAATACTCCACATGCCATTCTCCAACACAGGTACCCAGAGTTTTCTTTCGAAAACATTCAATTTTTCTCTTTCGTTCTTTGTAAGTGTCCAGCTTTCTGAACCATACAGTGCTATGGGGCAGATGATAGTGTTGTATATCTTCATCTTTGTGGTGATTGACGAAGCTTTACTTTTGAGTGGGTTGCTTAGTGAGTACAGACATCTTGACCCTGAGGCTATTCTTTCGTTTATATCCATTGTTATAATACTTTTACTGTTGAAACATGATCCAAGATATTTAAACTAAAGAACTTTTCTGAACTTAGAATGTTGGTCAATTTCAAAGTAAGGATCTGGGTTTATGACTTGACCTCGACATACTTGTCTTACACCCTTTTTAATATGAGCACTGGGACTGATGACCTTCGCTGTTTAGTCCCCCTTAAACATCCAACAACCACAACAATATGAGCACTATGTTCTTTGTTGTCCACTCTTATTATTCCCTCTTGGCTGTGTACATATTGTATATGACCTGTCTCTCCCTATAGCTTACCCCTACTTTTTTTATAATTTCGAACATCTTGCACCATTTTACATTGTCAAACTCTTTTTCCAGGTCGACAAATCCTATGAACGCATCTTGATTTTTCTTTAGTCTTGCTTCCATTATTAACCACAACGTCAGAATTGCCTCTCTCGTGCCTTTACCTTTTCTAAAGCCAAATTGATCATTCACTAGTGCATCCTCGATTTTCTTTTCCATTCTTCTGTATAAAATTCAAGTAAGCAACTTGGATGCATGAGCTGTTAAGCTGATTGTGCGATAATTCTCGCTCTTGTCAGCTCTTGCCATCTTCGGAATTGTGTGGATAATGCTTTTCCGAAACTCAGATGGTATGTTGCCAGACTTATACATTCTACACACCAACATGAATGGTCGTTTTGTTGCCACTTCCCCCAATGATTTTAGAAATTCTGATGGAATGTTATCTATCCCTTCTGCCTTATGTGATTTTAAATCCTCCAAAGATCTATTAAATTCTGATTCTAATATTAGATCTCCTATCTCTTCTAAACCGACTCCTGTTTCTTCTTCTATCACATCAGACAAATCGTCTCCCTCATAGAGGCTTTCAATGTATTCTTTCCACCTATCCACTCTCTCCTCTGCATTTAACAGTGGAACTCCCTTTGCACTCTTAATGTCATCACCATTATTTTTAATGCCACTGACGGTTGTTTTGACTTTCCTGTATGCTGAGTCTGTAGTTCTGAAAATAACAGCAGTGATTTATTTTGATATCGATTTAAGGACAGTATTCCAAGCGCAATCAGAAAAACAGTGATCTATTTCTGCATTTAATTACTTCGTTTTTTGATGTAGTTTACAAGACCTGCACCTTCCAAAATCAAATAAAAAGCAAGAATGACGAGCTTTTCCCACAAAATAAAAAAACTGGATTTTATAAATAAACTAAATATTATTATACCCTCCACACTGTAGCTGAATTTCCGGTTGTGGGATCATTCCAGTCCACCAGCTCAGCGATTTTTCCTAGCAATTTTTCTGGGAGGTGTGGGGAGGTAGGGGGTGAGGGGGTGGGATGTCCTCCAGTGGTGGCACTGCACACTAGCTCAGTCGATCACTGTATGTCAAGGTGAGCAAACACATGAAAATCTTCCAACAAGACAACACCTGCAATCTTCATCTGCGTAATTACGCAAGTAAGGCATGTAGTTGTTGGAGAAGATAATGCTTGCACCTTCCAGTCCAATAGCTCAGCACAGACAGACAGACAGAGCGTTTTCCGCCAGTTTCCAGATAGGGAGGGGAGGAGGATGAGGAGGGGAGAGACTAAGCCTTTCCTGCCAATTTCCGACCAGGTAGCACTCAAATAAAGAAAATAAACTACCCTATCTCTTTCGTTTCCAGCAGCTCTGCACAGACTGAGTCTTTTGCCTGCCAATTTTCTAACAAGGGAGAGGTAATTAATTCATCAATTTAATGAATTAGTCAATTAACATCGAATGTGTGCTTGTATTGGCGATGGAGATTTCCTAGACAGTTGGGGGAGGTGGAAGCGGAGGGGTGAAGCATTTCACAGGACAGATTATCCCCAGGGAGGTCATAAATCAACACCCAGCGAGTCATTAATCAATCAGCATACCAACAGGTTTGCCCTGAATGTATGTGCCTTGCATGAACAAAATGCACCAGCACTGCCATTACCCTACTACTCACCTCAATATGCTTGAGAGACATCTAATCTATATCCAACTTTTCTTGGAGTGTCTTGCAGGATTGCAGACATAAGATTTGTGACGGCTGCACAAATGTGATGGGGCAGGTCTGGTAGATCATGCAGCTGGTGTCTCTAAATTTTTGATAAACCCTTACAGAAAAAAGTGGCATAATGTTTCAACTACTTCTTCCAATCCAGTGATCTGGGAACTCATGATCCAAGAAATCTCTTGCAATGTTCGCAAAATGGCGTGATGCATCATCTTGTTGGAAAATAATGTCACGAGGAAGTTGTCGCAGAGCATACATGTCTACATATGTTGTTGCATTTAATTATAAGCTCCATGAAGAAGAATGGGCCTATAACCTTGTCCTTCAACTATCCGCACACATTCACTTTCACAGAGTCATGTTCACAGCGAATCACTAGGTGGTGTGGGAGAGGGAGTGGATTCAGTTTCCCCTATGTGGTAATTGGCGTGTTTACAGTGCTGGAAGTGTACAATGTAGCCTCGTCAGAGAAACAGATGAAATGATGAATGTCTCACTTTGCCTCATTTCCATCCATTTGTGCCAGTATTGTCTTAGCAAATGCCTACCGCTGCAGTCAGTCCTCAGGCTTCATTTTGCAACGAAGCTGCAGTTACTACACCTATGGGTGCAACCTTTTGTGGACAACATCGAGTGTTGTCGAACGAGGTAACTTTAACTGCCTACTTGTTTATTAGGCCGACTCTGCCGGAAGAACATGCAGATTAATTCAACTGTAGCCTCTGCAACTGTGCGCTTGGTGTGGAGGCCAACATCGAAAGCAGACTCCCAGGTTCCCCTAGCCGCTTCCCATTTCTTGATTGTTATGTTAAGTGGGAACATCGTCGGTTGGATGGAGCCCGTACGCCGAAAACGACGGTTTTCCAGTGTAACAAACTTTATCTTCGCCGGAGAAAGCACGCAAAACATGGTTCTGCTGTGGAATCCACATGGCTACTGATGTGCGCGTACTTGAACAAAGCAGTTACGTGCATTCGGATGTGGTACCAACAACCGCAAACAAACACAGAAAACATTTTGAGTTACCATACCGCCACTAAATTCTCAACTATGTCACAATTTATTAAATTTCATATTATTGTATGTTTAAATTGGACATCTTGTATCATACTCTATTTACTGAATCATAAATTTTATTCCATTGAAACAGAATCATTGTACCAGTGAACAGCCCGATGCTTAATTTCGAACTCATCTATTCATTTCTGAATGGGCGCTTACATCTTCATCTATGGAAATACCCTGCAACCACTGTGAAGTACGTGGCAGAGCGTATTTCTCCTTGTACCACGTACTATGGTTCCTTCCCATTCCATTTGCATATTCACCGTGGGAAGATTGACTGGTTAAATGTTTTTCTGCTTACTTAGTCTTACCATGACTTCACAATACCTATCGCAGCAACATGTACGAGGCAGCAGTATTTTCCTTCTTAACACTGGTTTTAAAAATATTGTTAAGCACGCTTTAGTGGGATAGCTTCTGTCAGTGCAAGCTTTTAGGCATTTCCATGTGACTCAGCATTGCATCAATAAATGAACAAATTAATGTAGACTATTACACACTCCAACTGAACAGGGCTTTTTTGTGAATAAAACTGCCTTTTCTTGCTGCACTGTAGTTTATTTCTCCCAGACGTTTCTCGCCCTTTCTTTTAGTTTTTTACTCTAATGCATCTTCAATGGGAGCTAGAACGATACTTTAGATGTGTTTAGATTGTCAAACAGTTCACGTTGTGTTTGTTAGGTAAATAAGTAACTAGTTACAGTTTGTTGGCATCTGCATTTCCTCTCCTCTGTCCTGGACGTCGCACTACCACTTCATTTCCAAAGCATAAGCACATTTTTAATTTCCGAACTTTTTATTCACAATGTCCGCCATGTTTATCTTCATTTTTGTGGTGCACTATTACTCTGGTGAACAACATGCAGTTTGGTTATCTCAAAGTATGTCTGCAACTAGGACTAACCTACAAGCTTCCTATATTGTTCTTTTTTTTTCATTTCGTATCTTATTGTAATACATGATGATACACAGTATCTATGGTAGATATGAACACCGATTTGTCAGGATGACTATATGCCTGGTAATCATGATCACAATACCACGCCCTCCCTTCTCCCCCCAAAAAAGAAGAAAGTATTCGATTTTCAGTAAGCTCGATCACAATTGAAAAATGTGCATGGAATCAGCCTCTTGCAACCATAATACCAACCACGTTGATAATGGGAAACCTTCCAGTAATTGTGTATGTCCCGCCAATAGTCAGGCTTCTCTTTACCATCCAACTGTTTACTGAATAAACAAGCATCAACTAACGAAATAAAACAAGAGCAGACTCAAGCTGTTTATATCCCAACATTTCGGTGAAGCTGGCAGTGTGATATAACACTGCATTCAGGAGACAAACTTCATGGGACACTCCCTAATACCGTGTCGGACCTCCTTTTGCTCGGAGTACTGCTGCAACTAGACGTGACATGATCTCATCAAGTTGTTGGAAGTACTCTGCAGAAATACGGAGCGATGCTGCCTCTAAGCCATCCATAATAGCGAAAGTGTTGCTGGTGCAGGGTTCTGTGCACGAACTGACCTGTCGATTGTGTTTCATACATTTTCGATGGCTGGCCAAATCGTTTGCTTGAACTGTCTAGAATGTTCATCAAACCAATAATGACCAAGGAAAACAGTGACCAACATCCCAAGCTGTATAACATTTTGTCCTTCCGTTGAATTTGGCATTGTGTAAGACAGCTTATTCTGATTCAAGAATATAGATGGATATGCCAACTCATCTAGTATATTTGCTTATGTTAGTTATGGTATTTTGGAAAACAAGTGACACTTTCATGCTACCATGTGGGTTCATAGTTTTCAATATTGTGAGTAGTTCACCAATGAACAATCTGCTATTGACTATCTGCTATTTCAGATACCACAGTCACTTTCATCAAATCTGTGTAGCAGGACTATTATTACTGCCTCTTGTGTAAGAATCTACCAAATTTAAATAAAATTTATAAACAGTAATTACAACAAGAGAATAACGCATCAACTATTTCAGAATACTGAGGTGACCACAGTAACTGAAGAGCCCACAGTAAATGAGGAATGTAGTGAAGATGAAAACAGTAACGTAAGTGCATAAACAGTGTTCTCATGTATGTCAATCGCAGCTCATTAGCCATAAAGCTTGCTTGACGAAAAGAACGTAACATTTTGATTATATTGTGTATATTTGTTGCAACAAAATATTACTTCACTTTCATACAAGTCATTTACATTAACATTATTTTACAAAGACATCTTTAAACAGGCTACTGTAATTACTTAACCACTTTAATATTAGATATCGTAATATATATGCTGGTGAGTCAAATGAAAACCTTAAATATTTTTAAAAATATTATTTATTGTGCAGAAATGGTACAAAGCTGTATCACTTTTCAACATAATCCCCCCCCCCCCTTGCTCAATGCAAGTCCTCCAGCACTTACAAAGTGCATAAATTCCTTTAGAAAAAAATTCTTTTGGTAGTCCGCGCAACCACCGCGTGGCGTACCTCTTCATCAGAAGTGGCGTACCTCTTCATCGGAACGGAACTTCTTTCCTCCCACTGCATCTCTGAGTGGTCCAAACATATGGAAATCACTTGGGGCAAGGTCTGGTGAGTATGGTGGATGAGGAAGACAGTCAAAATGCAGGTCTGTGATTGTTGCAACTGTTGTACGGGCAGTGTGGGGCCTTGAATTGTCATGTTGCAAAAGGACACAAGCTAACAGCAATCCACGTCGCTTTGATTTGATTGCAGACCGCAGATGATTTTTTAGGAGATCTGTGTATGATGCACTGGTGACAGTGGTCCCTCTAGACATGTAATGCTTCAAAATGACGCCTTTTTCGTCCCAAAAGAGAGTCAGCATAACCTTCCAAGCTGATGGTTGTGTTCGAAACTTCTTTGGTTTTGTTGATGAGGAATGGCTCCATTCCTTTCTCGCTCTCTTCGTTTCCAGTTGGTGGAAGTGAACCCAGGTTTTGTCCCAGGTAACGATTCTTGCAAGGAAGCCATCACCTTCTCGTTCAAAGTGCCGAAGAAGTTCTTCACAAGCATCAACACGTCATTCTCTCATTCTGACGTCAGCTGCCGTGGCACTCATCTTGCAGACACTTTGTGAAACTGGAGCACAGCATGAACAGTGTGGCGTACTGACCCATGACTAATCTGTAAGCATGCTGCAATATCATTCAGTGCCAATCGGCGGTTTTCCTTCACTATGGCTTCAACTTCTGCAATGTTCTGTGGAGTCACAGCTCATTGCGCCTGACCTGGACGAGGAGCATCTTCCATTGAAGTCAGACCATTTGCGAACTTCCTACTCCATTCGTAAACTTGCTGCTGTGACAAACATGCATCACCATACTGAACCTTCATTTGTCGATGAATTTTAATAGGTTTTACACCTTCACTACGCAAAAAACGAATAACAGAATGCTGTTCTTCCCCGGTGCAAGTCGAAAGTGGGGCGGCCATCTTTATACTGGGACTGCGATGGAATGTGTGCATTTGCACTATGCTGCCATCTACAGGCCATTCTGCGCGCTGTTTGTAGTTCGTTTACCAACGTACAGGATAACGGCGCGAAGTTTTGATTTGTTATTACAAATTTAAGGTGTTCATTTGACTCACTCTAGTATGTAGCACAATACTGTATCAGTTTTCTATTTCCAGTACTCCCAAGACATACTGTGGAATGTGCAGAGGGGAGTACACCTGTGTTAACATCTCAGAGATCACCACATTCATCTCTGAGTGAGCCTTATGCTTCAGCAAGCAAGAGGCATAGCAGGGAGAATTGGCCACCTCAACATTGTCTATTTTAAGAGACGTTCAAGTGTCACTTAGTGGCAGCAATGAAGATGATAAGTTCGGACAGTATGCTGCTGCTGAATTGAAAAAAATTAAAAATCCAGCAATTAAGGATGAAGTAAAATTGAATGTGATGAAATCTATCATGGATGGGATTCATAAAGAAATCAGTAACTGATTTTAAAGTTACGAGATTGGCTTTCATTAATGAGTTATTTTCAAATAAAAGATTGTGTTTTGTAAATTATTACTGTTAAACTTTGTACTTCTTAACAGCTTCCCACTGCCATGAAACATAACCTGATGAACTAAAGAATTCACAAAATTTTTCGCGCACTTCCCTGGCGCACAGTGACGTGTGATTTCCACTCTGCCGGGATATGCTTGAGAGAGATTTCTCTGCTCGCCAAGAACCATTGTTTATGGCGCACAAGTCTGTGTTTTCTGTATCAGCATCTGTCAGATATGTGCTGTCAGCCTCTTCAATCAAGTAGTTGTGCAGTATGCACAAAGTCTGAACAATTAATTCCACTTTCTCAACAGGTAGTCGAATTGTACTGAGAAGAACTCTAAAGCGGTTGGCTAGAATTCCGAAAGCGTTTTCCACTACTCGCTTCCCTCTTGACAGTCTGTAATTAAAAATCTGGTTGGGCTTTTGGTGCTGGCAGTCTCTATAGGGTTTCATGATATGTGGCTTCAGGGGAAAGGCATCATCAGCAAGTACCACATACGGCACTTCAATGTTCGTGCCAGGAAGTGATTTTTGCTGTGGTATCTTCAACCAGTTTTCCTGGAGACCATTGCTGATCAGGCTGCTCGCATATACCCCACCATCACACACACTCCCGCTGCACCCAATGTCGATTAAAAAGAATCGGTACCTAGCGTCCACAATAGCTAGTAAAACAATGCTGTGGAATTTTTTATAATTGAAGTATGCTGATCCAGCAGTTCGTGGTTGGGCAAATGCTATGTGTTTCCCGTCCATTGCACCTGAAAATAAAAGTAAGTAGTTTTATATAGCAGTGCATAGACTTGCAGTGTGGGAGCCTAAAGCTGATTTGGGTGTATTTCATTAAAAGAATTTTAAATACATTTTATTATTTTCAGATTTTCTCCACATTATGTAACTTAATTTTGTGGCTTACCAATGCAGTTTGGAAACTGCCACAGCTCATCAAATTCTTTGGCAATTTTCTCCCACTCTTCTTCTGTTGCTGGTGCCTGTAACGTTATATACTTAATTACCGCCTGAGTGGTATATACATATATTCAAAAAAATAACACAAGTGCACCTTTAAGTACTGGTCCTTTAAAGTGTTGCAAATTGCAGTGCACACATCCACAACAGCTTTTGAAATGGTGGGCTGTGCTATTCTGTGGCTAAAGGCCAGACTCTTAAAAGATTCTCCAGTCGCCAGGAACCGTTATGTTACAACCAGCCTGCAACATAACAGGGCATCAACTGGTATTTTATCAGTGATCTTGGCTGGTATGAACACAAAACATATAAATATTTAATTCTTACTTTCGAGAAGGTGAGATAGCCTCCCTCATCACTGTGTCACACTTTCTGATTCTATTTTCTATCATAGACAGCAGCTTCTTGAAACAAGCCATGTCCATCCTTACGAAGTTCCGAAATTCTTGTGGATCTTCGGGCCTCGGTTCTTTCATTAACAGTGAATATACTCCCCTATCTTCGTCCGTTCTTTCCAGCCACGGTCGAACCCAACAACGTCTGGCTTTTCGTTTTCGTCGCCGTTCTGCCCTAATCCAAAGATTTACTGTCACTGCCAGGGTAGTCGCTCCAAAAACAAGGGGGTCCTCCATGTGCAATAAGCTGTATAAATGTAAATTTCGATATACATATATCTGTGTGTAACCAAGTGTCATAATATAAAACTGTTGAGTCTGCAATTCAGAACAGTACTAAACTACGTAAGTGAAAAAGAATTACTTAATAAATAAAGATAAAAATAATTTGTTACTAAATAGGAACGCAAAGTTTTAAAAATGGCTGCACGTTCAGAGACCATTTCTAGGTTACAATTGAAACAAATGAGCCCTCGGTCATTATTTTTAGGCTTAATTAACCTGGTTTCGACACTGATAGGAGTGCCTTCATCAGAATTACAAACTACTAAAGTGGCCTATAACATAGTCACAGACTTATAGGGTACGGTAAGACATTTTTATATAAGGAGTGTTAACTACTGAATAACAGTAACAGACAAAGGCAGTACTTACATGTGGCATATAAAGTAATTAACACACCAAAAGGGCTTTAGCCACAAAATATTTAAGATGGAATGAGTGAAGGCGTACCTGTACGGCCACAGAATGCAACGGACTGAGGTGCCCGCATTAACAAATGCGGCCAGGTGAACAATTGCATTGCACCAAGTGTGCCATCTAGTAGCCGTGCGATCTAGTAGCCGTAGGCACAATTAGGCTACTTCACATTCAAGTGTAGGCAGATAAAATTATAATGAATAATGTTCAGTACATAATGAAAATCAACATTGTTTGACAGCGGTAGACAATGTAACATTTTGTCTGCATCAGAACTTAGAAGTACAATATAAAGCATAAAAATGTCATTATGAAAAATACAGAGAGGGCTGAATGACAGCTTGTAGAAAGCAATACAAACTTGAAATACAGCCAAAAAACCATTTAATAATTAAAAGTTATGAGATTGACTTAGATGAAAAAGAACATTTCGGCAAACTGCACAAGGAGACCAGAAGTCTAATGTCAAGTAACGACTTCATACCGTTGAAGAAATTTTTATTACGTAGCTGCAGCTGTTCATTGAGAATGAGGGTATCACTCCGAGAAAGATGTTTAAAAATCTCTAATTCTTCCAGAATATCTAATCTACGCCCTTTCTTTTGTAGCTATCGCAAATAGCTTTAGGCGCGTTACCTGTAATAAGAAGATGGTCGGCACAGGACGAATTTGGGGGGCTAGTGCCATTTTTTCTTAACAGGTGTTCTTTATATGTGGTTGTAAAGGCATGTCCTGTTTGACCTATGTAGTAAGAAGAACAGGTGTCGCAAACAATTTTGTAAATGCCAGAATTTTCTAAAGTGGAACGAATAGATTGTAAATTATGAATGAAGTTTTTTTTTATAGTTATTGGTAGAAAAAGCAACGTTGCAGTCGTATTTATTTCGAAGAAGGCGTTGGATCTGATAGGAGAGGGGCCCCAGGAAAGGAAGAGAGAAACAATTTTTTGGGTTGGACTCAATAATAGAGGTGCCGAGTGTAGTAACTCTTTTAGTAGTTTTCTTTTTAAGGAGGTTATCTACTATGTTAAGTTTACACTCGTTATTACCTGCTATCGTTTTGGGTACATTGATTTCGTCCTTGAACTTTTCTTTCAAAAGTGGATTGGAAGTAGCTCGGTGAATAGCAGTCAAAGAAGGCTTTTTTATGAGACTGGATGAGTGGAAGATGCAAGTACGATCTGGTCAGTATATGTTACTTTACGAAAAATATTGAAAGAGATTTTATCATCTTCTATGATAAGGGGATAGATTAGATATTCTGGAAGAATAGCAGATTTTTAAACATCTTTCTCGGAGTGATACCCTCATTCTCAATGAACAGCTGCAGCTACGTAATAAAAATTTCTTCAACGGTATAAAGCCGTTACTTGACATTTGACTTCGGGTCTTCTTGTCCAGTTTGCCGAAATGTTCTTTTCCTTCTAAGTCAATCTCATAACTTTTAATTATTAAATGGTTTTTTGGCTGTATTTCAAGTTTATATTGCTAAGCTGTCATTCAGCCCTCTCTGTATTTTTCATAATGACGTTTTTATGCTTTATATTGTACTTCTAAGTTCTGATGCAGACAAAATGTTACATTGTCTACCGCTATATGTACTGAACATTATTAATTATAATTTTATCTGCCTGCACTAGAATGTGAAGTAGCCTAATTGTGCCTACGGCTACTAGATGGCACGTTCGGTGCAATGCTATATTCTCCTCAGTCCGTTGCATCCTGTGGCTGTACAGGTACGAGCAGCTCATAGTGGCTCGCCTTCACTTATTCTGTCTTAAATGTTTTGTGACTAAAGCCCTTTTGGTGTGTTGATTACTTTATATGTGACATGTAAGTACTGTCTTTATCTGTTACTGATATTCAGTACTTACACTCCTTATATAATAATGTCTTACCGCACCCTAAAACTCTGACGATGTTATAGGCCACTTTAGTAGTTTATACTTCTGATGAATTCACGCCTAGTAGTGTCGAAACCTGGTTGATTTAGTCTAAAAATCGTGACCGAGGGCTCATTTGTTTCAATTGTTAAATAGGAACCTTGAGTTCCTTGAGCTTACAGACATAATTTGAACATACATTCCAATATATCATACAGTCCCCCTCAAGATGAGTGCAGTAGAACGAATGAATTTACAAGGCATCAGACAGTTCTATTTTCTTTTCGCGCATTATGACTGTCTGCTGCGGATGCATGGTAGGTTTATCTCACGTGGATGGTGTAATAGGTCGGAGTGAACTAGTCTGTAGTTACAGGTACGCAAGCTCGGGGCGCTGGTGCATAAGTGTACAGTTTAAGCGCATCGTGTAATAGGGGCTTCACAATGCACGGGTGACGGTAGGCGACACTTGTGTGCTCTGTAGCAACCACTAAAGAACATCAAGTATACACACAGACCGCCAGGAGGTGCACAGAGAGCTATAGCAAGAGGTCACTGGTCGCACCACAAAACTGTGCCTCCATCCGTTCACGAGTTACTGGGAGGCAACACGTCTCTTCCTAAAGATGGACTTTTTAAGCCAACCCAGGGACCACTGCGGACAGTTACTGTCGATGAGGGCTGCCCGAGTCGTGTGTCGACTGCTTACAGCCAATCACTTACGCTCTCGTCGATATGCGATCAGAGAAGTCAGCATCTCGGAGAGAGGTTAGGCTTCGTTGCAGGCAACAGTTCTTGGAGTATTAGTTTTTCCCGTTTTAGTTCTGGCTCCCGAGAGTTAGTTTGGAGTCTTTACATCAGAACTGTATTTAGATGGAACCGCAGAAGAGATGGAGTTAATTTCTTGCTATCCCTATTGTAACCACCGATTTTTTGCATGGTAATAAAGAAACTGTTTGTAACATCTACTGGGGCTCTCCTCAATTAGTAAAAAAGGTAGATTTTTCAATAATAAATCCTACTCCTATAATACCATTTTCTGCTTCTGTTGATACTATCCTATATTGCACGAGTAGAAACCCATATCTTCCTTCCATTTCACTTCACTGAGCCCCAAGATATATAGTTTTAGCCTTTGGATTTCCTTTTTTAGCTTTTCTTGCTTCCCTGCCACATTCAAACTTGTGACATTTCATGCACCAATTCGAATAATGTTACCATTTTGTCTGTTATTTAATCTTTTCTCATAGTTATCTACCGTTTGGCAGTCCCCTCCCAGAGATCCGAATGGGAGACTAATCCGGAAACTTTTGTCAATGGAGAGGTCATTGTCTTTCTTCAGTTACGAGCTTTATGCCCAGTGGATACAAACAAAGTGCCTTTACTATAGTGGTTTTCATTACCTTCTGCATCCCCATGCGGCTGATCAATGCTGATTCATTCCCCTCTTAGGGACAGTTTCCTAACCCAAGGGAAACAGGTTGCCCTGAAACACTGTCGATTGCTGTGTCCCATTTGACAGGGTCGCATTGGCAGAACAAGCATGAACTGATTTGTGTGTGTGTTTTTTTCCTAATTTGGAAGAAGGACTTCGTCTGAAAGCTTAAATATTTCTAGCGTCCTTTTCAATGCTTTTCATAAACTTTAATGGCCAAGATAGCAATATAATCAACTAACAGCTACATGATAACTGCTTTCAGTTGATTAGCAATCATCCTCAGATAATGCTTACACTGTAATTGGTACATAAATATAACCACCAGAACATCATTATGAAGCATAACTTGTGAATATGTATTTATATTCCCAATTTAATTTTTTATTGCCACTGCTTTCTGAAATAGAACATAAGGATGCACAGCGTAACACCTCTAAAACAAAATACCAGTTATAACATTAACTACACTACCTGATCAAACGTATGTATATGGATAACCTTATGTAATGTGGAACTGACCACTACATCTCACGAGAGGTGGAATCACTGGTACAGAAGCAGGCAGAGAGTATTGTGTTGCCAGTAGGGAAGCAGTAATAATGGAACAGGTTGGTCAGGAGAGCTCAGAGACTTCGAACGTCGACTATTCAACTCTTCTAAACTGCCCAAGTTGATTGTTGGTGATGTGACAGTGAATTGGAAACGTGAAGGAACAACTACAGATAAACCAAGACCAGGTAGACCTCATTTACTGACAGACAGAGACTTTCGAGCACCGAGGAAAAATTTGCGCGGAGCAGCAGAAGGAACACACCTGAGGAGTTCCAAAGTACTAGAAGCAGTCCAGTTAGGACAAAGACTGTGTGCAGGTAGTTACAGTGGTCAAGCTGCTCCTCGTAAGCCACACATTTATGGAGTCAGTGCTGAGTGGTGATTGAGGTGGAGTAAAGACCGACGCCACTGGCAGTGGGTGACAGGAAAAGAATAATTTGGTATGATGAATTACACTACACCCTAAGGCAATTTGATGGATGGGTTTGGGTTTGAAGAATGCCTGGAGCACATTATCTACCACCATTTGTATTTTCCGTGATTAGGATACGGTCTCCTTATTGCGCTTGAGAAAAGGACGTGAAACGTGTTTTACAGCGTTGTGTACTGTGTACAGTTCAGAGGCAGTGAATGTATCAGCATGACAATGCACCTTGTCATAAAAGAGCATCTGTGAGGCAATGGTTCCTGGACAACAACATTCCTGATATTGACTGGCCTATCCAGAGTCCCAACCTAAACCCAACGGAGCACCTTCGAGATGTCTCAGAATGCTTGCTGACTTCACTCCAGACCCCAGTGTCCAACATCACTACCTCCTCTGGTTTTGGCTCTCAAGGAAGAATGGGCAGCCATTTCTCCACAGACATTCAGATAGCTCACTGAATGTCCCTAGCTGAGATGAAGACATCATAAAGGTGAAGAAGGGTGAACACGTCACATATTAATGGCCACTGGTAGGTGAGTGGGTACTGTCATCACAGGTAGTGTACATCGAGTGCTGTATGGAAGTAATCTCCATCTTCAAGTAGCATGCGAAGTAGCAGTGTCAGGGGAGGAGGGGGAAGAGGAACAGTTCCTACACACAGCAGGTCACGGTTCTTTTTTTTCGACCATCACTGTTCTAAATGACCACGGCAACTGCAACTGAAAAATCATACCAAATGTGAAACTCATTCTCAAACATGGTTTCCGTGATAAATAATCTCACAGGTGTGGACACTTGTCACAAAATTTTTGTTGCATGTGGACTAAACCATGGAGGGCAGAAGTCAGGTCTGATTCAATGGTGTCAATTTGTTTAAGAGTTGAAGAACAAACATCTGTGAACACAGAAGCGGCATTATGTCTGACATCAGCAACAAACTGCTGCACAAAACTGATGAAAAAATTTTGCATTCCAAAATATCTTAACTGATGAAAAACTCTATAGAGATTTATTTGAGTGTTTTGAAAGAGACTGTGACAAGAGATTAGGTTTACCCCAAGTTCTGCTGTCACTGGGTACTAAAACATCTTCCTGAGAACAACAAAACTAAGCGGATGACTGTTCTCTGGACTTTGTCTTTCGTTATGTTTTGGAAGAAAAAGACCTACTAAAATAAATTATGGCTGGTGACAAGATGGATTTTCTATGCTAACACAGAGCTAAAACTGCAGTCAATGGTGTGGAACTCTTACTGCTAAATCAAACAAAGCAAAATTGCATAATAAGTACTATCAGCCATAAAGTTTGGTTGTTATTTTTTCGGATGCTGAAGGAATCTTGGTTTGAATTTTGTATAATGTGAAAGGACACTTTATGATGAAATCTACAATAAGACATTGAGGGCAGACTATATACATCAGCTGATCTTAGATTAGTGCTGAAAATTCGTTCTATTCAAACTGAACTCTGATATCTGTGTAGCATAAACAGCAGTCTCACATTATATCGCCATGAACTCTGACAACTTTGACTGGTGAAATTTCGTAATTCAGGTCCTATATCTCTAGGGGTAGTGTCTTTGATTCATAATCAAAATGTCTTCGGTCCCGGGTTCGATCCCCGCCACTCCCTAAATTTTGATAAATAATCAGCATTGGCGGCCGAATACTTCCGGCATAAGAAATCAGCCTCATTCTGCCAACGGCCTTGTCAAAGAGGGCGGAGGAGCAGATAGAGGTTCAGGGCACTCTCTTGTCCTAGGGGTGGGAAATTGCCCCTGAAGGCGGAAGAATCAGCAATGATCAACGGCATGAGGATGCAGAAGGCAATGGAAACCACTGCATTAAAGACACGTAATGTTTATCCACAGGACATGCAGCCTGTAATTGAAGAAGTGTCATGATGATCTCTCCATTGCCAAAAGATTCCGGAATAGTCCCCCATTCGGATCTCCGGGAGGAGACTGCCAAGGGGGAGGTTACCATGAGAAAAAGATTGAATAATCAACGAAAGGATAATGTTCTACGAGTCGGGGCGTGGAATGTCAGAAGCTTGAACGTGGTAGGGAAACTAGAAAATCTGAAAAGGGAAATGCAAAGGCTCAATCTAGATATAGTAGGGGTCAGTGAAATGAAGTGGAAGGAAGACAAGGATTTCTGGTCAGATGAGTATCGGGTAATATCAACAGCAGCAGAAAATGGTATAACAGGTGTAGGATTCGTTATGAATGAGGGTGTGTTACTGTGAACAGTTCAGTGACCGGGTTGTTCTAATCAGAATCGACAGCAGACCAACACCGACAACGATAGTTCAGGTATACATGCCGACGTCGCAAGCTGAAGATGAACAGATAGAGAAAGTGTATGAGGATATTGAAAGGGTAATGCAGTATGTAAAGGGGGACGAAAATCTAATAGTCATGGGCGACTGGAATGCAGTTGTAGGGGAAGGAGTAGAAGAAAAGGTTACAGGAGAATATGGGCTTGGGACAAGGAATGAAAGAGGAGAAAGACTAATTGAGTTCTGCAACAAGTTTCAGCTAGTAATAGCGAATACCCTGTTCAAGAATCACAAGAGGAGGAGGTATACTTGGAAAAGGCCGGGAGATACGGGAAGATTTCAATTACATTACATCATGGTCAGACAGAGATTCCGAAATCAGATACTGGACTGTAAGGTGTACCCAGGAGCAGATATAGACTCAGATCACAGTATAGTAGTGATGAAGAGTAGGGTGAAGTTCAAGACATTAGTCAGGAAGAATCAATACGCAAAGAAGTGGGATACGTAAGTACTAAGGAATGACGAGATACGTTTGAAGTTCTCTAATGCTATAGGTACAGCAATAAGGAATAGCGCAGTAGGCAGTACAGTTGAAGAGGAATGGACATCTCTAAAAAGGGCCATCACAGAAGTTGGGGAGGAAAACATAGGTACAAAGAAGGTAGCTGCGAAGAAACCATGGGTAACAGAAGAAATACTTCAGTTGATTGATGAAAGGAGGAAGTACAAACATGTTCCGGGAAAATCAGGAATACAGGAATACAAGTCGCTGAGGAATGAAATAAATAGGAAGTGCAGGGAAGCTAAGACGAAATGGCTGCAGGAAAAATGTGAAGACATCGAAAAAGATATGATTGTCGGAAGGACAGACTCAGCATACAGCAAAGTCAAAACAACCTTTGGTGACATTAAAAGCAACGGTGGTAACATTAAGAGTGCAACGGGAATTCCACTGTTAAATGCAGAGGAGAGAGCAGATAGGTGGAAAGAATACATTGAAAGCCTCTGTGAGGGTGAAGATTTGTCTGATGTGATAGAAGAAGAAATAGGAGTCGTTTTACAAGAGATAGGGGATCCAGTATTAGAATCGGAATTTAAAAGAGCTTTGGAGGACTTACGGTCAAATAAGGCAGAAGGGATAGATAACATTCCATCAGAATTTCTAAAATCATTGGGGGAAGTGGCAACAAAACGACTATTCACATTGGTGTGTAGAATATATGAGTCTGGCGACATACCACCTGACTTTCGGAAAAGCATCATCCACACAATTCTGAAGACGGCAAGAGCTGACAAGTGCGAGAATTATCGCACAATCAGCTTAACAGCTCATGCATCGAAGCTGCTTACAAGAATAATACACAGAAGAATGGAAAAGAAAATTGAGAATGCGCTAGGTGACGATCAGTTTGGCTTTAGGAAAAGTAAAGGGACGAGAGAGGCAATTCTGACGTTACGGCTAATAATGAAAGCAAGGCTAAAGAAAAATCAAGACACTTTCATAGGATTTGTCGACCTGCAAAAAGCGTTCAACAATATAAAATGGATTGATGGTCACGGAGTCAATGAAGTTAAGGAATTCTGCTGCCTAGGCAGTAAAATAACCAATGACGGACGGAGCAAGGAGGACATCAAAAGCAGACTCGCTATGGCAAAAAAGGCATTTCTGGCCAAGATAAGTCTACTAATATCAAATACCGGCCTTAATTTGAGGAAGAAATTTCTGAGGATGTACGTCTGGAGTACAGCATTGTATGGTAGTGAAACATGGACTGTGGGAAAACCAGAACAGAAGAGAACCGAAGCATTTGAGATGTGGTGCTATAGACGAATGTTGAAAATTAGGTGGACTGTAAGGTAAGGAATGAGGAGGTTCTATGCAGTTTCGGAGAGGAAAGGAATATGTGGAAAACACTGATAAGGAAAAGGGACAGGATGATAGGACATCTGCTAAGACATGAGGGAATGACTTCCATGGTACTAGAGGGAGCTGTAGAGGGCAAAAACTGTAGAGGAAGACAGAGATTGGAATACGTCAAGCAAATAATTGAGGACGTAGGTTGCAAGTGCTACTCTGAGATGAAGAGGTTAGCACAGGAAAGGAATTCGTGGCGAGCCGCATCAAACCAGTCAGTAGACTGATGTCAAAAAAAAAAAAAAAAAAAAAAAAATCTCCCATGGAGAGATGCTTGATAAGAAATAAGAAGACACAGGTAAACAAAAAGGAGGGTTTATTATGACCACAGTAGAGACATTTAATCACAACAAAGGAAAGCTCTCCTCAATAAAAAATAATACAACTTTTCACACACTAATAGGCATATGCTTGAAACACAGTGAATAAAAGTATTGGGACATGAAGACTATACTATAATCCTTAACAACAGAGGTTGCATGTTCGGTAGAATTGGCCGGCATTTATATCTCAGTATATCACTGGAAAGTCATCGGCCCTCCTGCTGTAGCTTCCAACCGGGCTCTTACTGATGGGCCATTAGGAGCCGATACACGAATTGGCCCCAAGTTCTGGTGGAGCGAACTGCCCGTGTTGACGTGCACCGTCCTATATAGCTGCGGTATGAAGTAATTCGTGCTGATCTAGTTCCACACACGTGACATGGCAGAAGAAATAGGTCCCTGGCACAGAGGAGCTCTGGTCTGCTTATCCTGCCATCTGCACCTTCACTGTGATCGATGCAGTCTGGTGAGGCAACTTCTTGTACATATGCAAACTTGTGATGTTTCAGTGTCTGAGGAGTTTCTGATCCCTTTAGGTGAACGGCAGATACATGGCATCGAGTCTAATTCAAATATAATTTTAAGTTCATAACCTACTGACATTACAAAACACCAGATTTGGTTTTGTACAAATACATGCTAAAATGGATAAATAATAAAGAAGATACCGATAACATAAACAAAATGCAAGTAAATATGTGAAAGTGCCCCTCCCACACCACTGAAGTTTAAAATAATCCTTTTTGATCTGTTGAATTACATCAAGTAACATACCAGCAATGTAAGTAACGAGAGCAGATAATAACTGACCTAATAACATTTTGTAGAAATGACTTAATGTTGTCAGTTTACACACATATTATAAAAAATTAATGGCAGAGTAAGAAAGGCAAATCAAAATTATTTGCAATAAACAGCCAGCAGCTAATAAGGATTGAACATCTCTTACAAAATGCACTCTAGGTTCTCATAGCAGTAATACGTAATTCATATTTAGCATGCGTGTTGACGAACAGAAATAGTAAGCATATGTGAATTACAAAAATGATAATTATCAGTCATCTGTTAAGTAGAAAAGGTTTCAGTGACTTAGTGGTTGTGTGCTGAAGTACGGTGCTAAAGGTCGAATTTATTTTCAACTATCATCCCTATCAGCTCTCACAATATTTGTTGATGTGCAAAATACCAAGTTTCATCATGGTTTGGAGTCCACATTACTGTAGATCCTCATTTATCAGGATTGGGGGCTGTTCCAATGTCTGAGGAAAGTACGGATATACCACCCCCCAAAAGGACAATGTTCAGTTCCTCAATGGTGGTCAAACAAATCTGTGTGGTGACAGGTCTAACTAAATAGACAGTGCAAATGTATACTTCTACAGCTCTCTGTGTCTACAGATTTTTTAACATTGAATAACAACGGCTTTAAAACTTGCAAACTATTGCAAGTTTCATCCCACAGAAAGTTACCTAAATCCAAGGTCAACATTCTGCATTATATATGTTTTAATGATTTTCAGCAAACACCTGAAAACCTGTCATCTACAGTTTGTATTTGTAATTCAAATCAGGCTTACCATTTGACAGCCAACAGCAGGTAACTGAGATTTATCAACTGCTGAATGACATATTCTCTCTGGTTTTGGTTATGCAGATAATTATAACACCAGGATATTTTGAAATCACACTTCTGAATCTGCCAAGTGCTGTTTTTCCAACATTCTGAGCTGTCACGGTAAACAGCATCCTATGTTCAGAAGTATCAAGTGCTGAGAATTATGTTGTTTCTTTTCAGTTACTTTACACGTATCGGAGAACTTCATGTGGACAGCTAAGTATTTCAATGTTTCTTGGTAGTGGATAAGTTTCTTGAAGACGTGTGACACATTTCTTTTGCTTATTTCACTCCATCTTTACAGTACAAAACCTCCAATTATAAATCCTGTGTATCTACAATATCGATTAATACCTTCAGCAGAAGTACGAGAATAGTGTCGAAGCCAATTTAGATATGATGCCAAAAGTGTCGCATGCTAATTCAAATAGACACGAAACCTTGCTCAGTCGATGCAAGTTTAGTGTTATACAACATAATGAGCTTGTGAACTGGGCTCTTTTTCTGAACTAAGATCAAAATTTATCTCCAGTCAGTGGAATTTAAACAATTGGCCCCACAGAAACAGAGAAGATCCATTCAAAACAAGCAAAATGATCTTTTGACTATGACAGTCATGAAGCACCACACACTGGCCAGGAAACAAAAGAGTTGTAACATCAATTCAGTTTAAACAAGACCTGATTTTAACACCCACTCAACAATGCAGACTTTGTTCCAAGCAAAATCTATTAAATACTTTAACTCAGATGAATAACTTGAAGAAACTGATGCAGGGAGGCTGCAATCTCTGGTAGCACAATTTAATGCAGAGCGAATTTGTCATCTTGTTACAATGTATGATAAATGGTTAAATCTGAATGGTGACTATGCACAGAAGTGTACAAAGCAGTGGTTTTCAGATTTTTCCAGTAAATTTTGATCAACAGTTCGAATATTTTACTTGTAGTCCAACAGAGGTTACTTTCTGGAAAGATCTTGTATTGTTATATCGTCAAGGTCAGGTGTTGTGCCCGAGTCTCAAGGAACACCTGACGAAGACGTCGAGTCACAGTGTTGAAATATCGTGTTGGGAAGACAGACAACTGGCAGAACATCCAATCTCAAAGAGATGACAACTAATTGCTGGGAAAGTCGAAGACATTACAGTTCTCATATTTATAATACAACTGCAAAAAATTATAATCTGTTTACAAAAGAAATTTTACGAAACTAGTTACAGCAGTGCATTCAAAATTAGCAAGTAATAAACCACTAACCATGAAAAACATGTATAGACGAAAGCCGGTATTACACAAAACACCTAGTGTATACAAGTCAGGTGTACACAGCCTGCCACCTAGTGGCAGAACAAGTGCAGTTATGATTTTAGGAGACAGCTTATCTGAAATGGAGAAACGGGAATCATTCTATTCTGCCGTGGGTCTGTGTGTGCACAGTAGAGGTGCTGTTCATGCAGGTATGCAGAGCACAGCATTTCGAGAGGGCTTTCTGCTCGTTATTGTTTTCACCAGTGGTCAGCAGATGAGATATACGGAGTACGTGGGCTGCTGAGGACACTTTTGGCAACTGCATGAGATTTTCTGCACATTTTTCAGTGAGTAACTTTTGATAAATACAGTAGTAAAACAAATGAAAATTCTCTGTTTTGTAGTACTGTTGTGAAAAGCTGTGTATCTAATGGTAGCTTGTTACTATAAGTTATGGGAATGCTAACTTATTCTCACATTCACAATAAATATTGTTCAATATTTGATTATGAACGTTCATTTTACAAGCGTAGAAAGGCAAAGCAAAGAGACTAGAGAACAACTGCATATAACAACAGTAACTATAGCAACAACAGCAAAAATGCTTATTATTATGCATCATCATTACGTTCATATCGTGGTGAAGTGTACTGTGGTGCCACCAGATCAGCACCCACCCTCTTCTTCTACTTTTGAAACTGGGTACTCCTGGCATGTGAGGGAACACGCAGTTAATGTGTCTGCTAGTCCTTGAGAAAACAGCTGGTGCAAGTGAAGACTGCTCCCAGTCTGAGGTGTCTTCTAGTGGTGCTAAAGGCTCAGCCTCCTCATTGGACTGCCATGCTGTGGTACTCAAATGGGATGTACTCTCCATCTGTATAAGCAAGCAGGCTTGAGTCATACTATTCATACCGTCTCCTGTCTACAATATTTCTCAATCATGGTAGCATGGCTCCCAGCGCGACGACTCTGTGTGGTTCTGAATACGGCAAAAGAAGGGGAGGCTGCACAGTATCAAATCTGAGCCACACGTGTTGCTTTTGTTAAGTCTTCATGTACAAACACCTGCAGGTCTCCATGTCTGATTCGAATGGTGTGCTGAATGGACCTCACTGTGAGACTGAGTTGCTGTTCAAAGAAGTGCATAGCTCCAAAACAGCAGCTTGTGCATGTGCCTGCAAGACCAATTGTCTTGGAACCCCAAACTGTTTGCCGTAGACCATTTCTGCTGGTGATTGTTGAATGTCCTCCTCCACTGACATCCTCAACCCGAGTGGAACCAGTGGTAATGCTTCTGACCATGATGATGAACTGCACATTACGGCCATTTTGAGTGGTGGAATTACTTTACCATTCTATTGCTTTCTGGATGGTAGCTTGAAGTGCGCAGTGGGAGAAGTTCATTGAAATGTTGGCTTACAAATTGTTTCCTGCGATCTTTAATTATGTCTTGTGGTACACCAAACCTGGAGAACCAAGAGTGCAGCAACGCGTTTGTGACCGATTCGGTGCTCATATCGGTATCGTGATGATCTCTGGCCACCTGGTGAAATGACAGATGTTGTTGTTGTTGTTGTTGTTGTTGTCGTGGTCTTCAGTCCTGAGACTGGTTTGATACAGCTCTCCATGCTACTCTATCCTGTGCAAGCTTCATCTCCCAGTACCTACTGCAGCCTACATCCTTCTGAATCTGCTAATCATACAGTAAAGCTGCATGCCCTCGGGAAAAATTATTGCTTTCAGCCATTCGCAGTACCACAACAGCAAGGCCATTTTGGTTAGTGTTACAGGGTCAGATCAGTCAATCATCCAGACTGTTCCCCTGCAACTACTGAAAAGGCTGCTGCCCCTCTTCAGGAACCACACGTTTGTCTGGCCTCTCAACAGATACCCCTCCATTGTGGTTGCACCTACGGTACGGCTATCTGTATCGTTGGGGCACGCAAGCCTCCCCACCAACGGCAAAGTCCATGGTTAATAGGGGGAAGATGATCATTACTAAATAGCTTTGTCCAGCAGAGTACGGTAGTGGCCCTATGATGTCCACATGTAGGGGTGAAATCCTGGCACATGGCGCTGGGAAATGTGCAACAGATGTGGAAACATGCCTCCTGATCTTACGAGGGTCATTCCAAAAGAACTGCACACTATTTTGTTTTAAATCCATCTTTTATTCTACATATTTGAAAGTTTTACAGTGTTTAGATACATTCTTTAGGAATAATATTTTCATTTCCCCACATAATTTGCATCCCTCTCAACTGACTTCCGCCATCTTGGAACCAGCGCTTGCAAACCCACACGGTAAAATTCTACACCAACCTGTTGGAGCCACTGTTTGACAGCATGCACAAGGGAGTCATCATCTTCAAACCTTGTTCCACGGAGAGAGTCTTTCAGTTTCCCAAAGAGATGATAGTCACATGGAGCCAGGTCAGGACTGTAAGGCGGGTGTTTCAGTGTTGTACATCTGAGTTTTGTGATGGCTTCTATGGTTTTTTGACTGACATGTGGCCATGCATTGTCATGCAACAGCAAAACATCCTGCTTTTGCCAATGTGGTCGAACACGACTCAGTCGGGCTCGAAGTTTCTTCAGTGTCGTCACATAGGCATCAGAATTTATGGTGGTTCCACTTGGCACAATGTACACAAGCAAGAGTCCTTTGGAATTGAAAAACACCGTAGCCATAACTTTTCCAGCAGAAGGTGTGGTTTTGAATTTTTTTTTTTCCTCGGGTAAATTTGCATGATGCCACTCTACTGATTGCCTCTTCGTGTCTGGTGAAAAATGATGGAGCCATGTTTCAGTACCTGTCACAATTCTTCCAAGAAATTCATTTCCACCATTCTCATACTGTTACAAAAGTTCACTGCATACCGTTTTTCTTGTTTCTTTGTGAGCCACTGTCAACATTCTGGGAACCCACTTGGCACAAACCTTTTTTAACGCCAACACTTTCAGTATTCTGCAAACATTCCTTCCCCTATCCCAAAGTAGCATGACAAGTCGTTCACTGTGATGTGTCTGTCAGCAGTCACCAATTCGTTAACTCTCTGCACATTGTCTGGAGTGTGTGCAGTACGAGGCTTGCCACTGCGAGGACAATCCTCAATATTGCTGTGCCTGCTTTCATCACGTAACCTGCTCGCCCACCGACTAACTGTACTGTGATCGACAGCAGCATTTCTTTACACCTTTTTCAACCTCTTGTGGATGTTTCCTACTGTCTTATTTTCACAGCACAGGAATTCTATGACAGCTCGTTGCTTCTGACGAACGTCAAGTGTAGCAGCCATCTTGAAGACATGTTGTGACGGCGCCACTCACGGGAACAGGTTGAACTAAGTTTGAAAACAAACAGGAAGGATGTATCTACACACTGTAAAACTTTCACACATGCCAAATGGAAACTGTATTTTTACAAAAATAGTGTGCATTTCTTTTGGAGTGCCCCTCGTATTATGCTGGCACACCATACGCGTACGTGCCCACATGCAACAATCTTTATGGACTTCTGCCCACATGACTTAGCAGAGACTAACTTAGTAGCTGTCACCTGGACTCCTGGACGTGCCGAGTTATGCAGTGTGTTGAAAAATTCCCAACGGTACTGTTCCGGTATGTAGGGTCACTGCTTTCCTCTTGCTATGTCACACCAAATACCATCCAGCACATCCTGGGCTGCCACACACTTGAGCTGCAATGCTATTCACTGCTGTTGTATAAGACTGTGCAAAAAACAAATCCTCCCATTGTTTTAACACTACCTCTACCCAACACATAGAGTTTACGCTGGCACAGTTTTGAAACAGGCAATCTGCAACCAGGTTGTCTTTTCCTGTTATGTCGTGCACATTACTCGAGAGCTGTGCAATGTACTCAACCTGCCTGCATTGACATAGTGAGTTGAGATCATTGTTGTGCTGAAAACTGGCTACCAGCAGCTTGTGATCAGTAAAAACTGCAAAACGTCTCCCTTTGGTGGATCTCCAAAAATGTTTAACTGCAAAATAAATAGTAAGTCTTACGGTCAACTACACTCCATTTTTTTGTTGTCGGGTCAGTTTTTTAGTAAAAACAAAGCAAGTGTCTGCCAGTTGCTGTTTACTTTCTGTTACAATGCCACTCCAATTGTTGTTTGGCCTGCATCTATCATAAGTGTCAGGGGGGCATTCAATGTTAGGAGTTCCAGCAAGGTGGCCTGTGCTACATATTTCTTGAGGTCCTGGAAAGTTTGGGTTATTGCAGGGTTGAGTGCAATAATTTGCTGAGATGCCAAAACCACTGTGATAACAGCACCACTGTTCCGATGAGTCTTGTTGCATGGCAGTCTTCCTCTTTTTCAAACTGTGACCCTTATAGTTGCTGTCAGTGTATGGCTATCCATACTTTTAGTTCAGCTTATCTGAAGTGTTCTACTGGTATTTGTGTGCATTAGGAATAGTGATGTCAGCTTCCACTTCCTCGCCGGTTCCAGCATCCTTGTCTTGGCTGTTGCTGAGTTTTGCTCATGCTGAAACCTCACTTAAACTGTTTAAAATGGCGTTTGCCTTCTTTGTTAACTCTCGCTATGGCACATGTGCAAGGATGGCGTCGATGGTGGCTGAAGCCACAATATGTGTAAAGACTGTGTAGGTAGAAGTTCTGGGCTTACTAATGTATGTAAAGTTCTGAGTACTTGCCCATGTTTTCATATGCAAAAATCTTTTTTAACTGCCATTCTGGTGACAGTGTGTCATGCAGTACGAGGGCTTCCTTTAGTGCACTGTAACTTGGTTGTGACAATATTTCTTCAGTTTCCTCATCGCTCCTAAATCTAGATGCGGACCCACAATATAAAATCTATCTGTGTTACCAAACACGCTGTTGAAATATGCATTTGACTGGTCAAAAACAAACAGAAGTTGCGTCAACCAAGAAAGCGGGAAGCTTAACATTTCCATGTTGAACATACATACTCCCTTCTTGAATATTTTGCTACAAATTAAGAGTCATGGATGGTGATCAAGGGTCAAGTGGTAAGCCTTATTTTGTTCCGATTTCTGTTTCCGGTGCTTCCATCAATGGATCCACTGTTTTTGATGATACATTTCCTTGTTATCCTTTGCTTCTTTTCATTTTTCAGGTTTACCACTATGAGACTGCTAATTTATTCTTACTTTCACAATAAATATCATTCAGTATTCGATAATGAACTTTATTGTACAAGCATAGAAATGCAGAGAAAAGAAACTAAAGAACTGTAAATAACAACAGTAACCAAGCCAACAACAGCAAAGGTGCTTATATTATTTGCAATGGTTTGATTCATTTATTGCGGCAAAGTGTGCTGTGGTGTTGCCGTATGGAAAAGGAAAGGGACAAAGAAAGTGCAAGTGTGCTCACTGAGGCATACAGCAAGGAAAGACCCTAGATACACTGTACCATAATAAGGTACGCCTACAAAAGTTTAATTCTGAGTCTATGTGTTTTACATAAATGTGCATATAATTTTACTTCTGACGTGAATAGGTATCATCTTAATTTGTAAAAGCATCTCATGTGTATGATTTGATTGCATCTTTTGTATTACTTCAGCATGCCATTAAATATAACGCTGACAGAATAGTCACAAGATTCAAAGCAATTGTGTCAGCCATAACCAGTGAGAACTGTTCTTTGCAGGCACACTACTGCACTTTTTCTGAAAAAGGGAGAGATTGGTGGCATAGGCACAATGAAAGTGCATAAACTGAGTGTGAGGTGCTTTCCTCATTACCATGTCATGTGCACAAATACTGTCATATAAACTGATAGCAGCTTGTCACAAACAAGACAATCCATTCTTATGAAGTTCTTAAATTCATCTGAGCTTCAGGCCTCAACTTCTTCATTAACAGGGTGTAATGTGCAATAGGCCGTTTGGACCACGTATATTCTCAAATTTACGATCTTATCCTTTTTTCGATCTTATTTGAAATGTTTTAAACTCTGACTGTATAACATGTCATGCTAACACAATTAATCCCTGTGATAAAAAAACAGATTTCATAAAATTACTGTACTACAAAAAGATAAATTTTTGTTTATGAAAATATATGTTGTCATAATTTTTCTATTGTGCTGTTGATTCAATTCCATTTTCTGTAAATTATTTTTGATTTAATATTCTTGGTTTAGATCTTAGTATGACTATACATTTACTGAGGTACTTTGAAATGATGTTAACTGTGAGTTGGTTGTATGTTGTCTGGCGGGAAGGAAGGAGAGGTGTAAAGATTTTTTTGGAGTTGCATACAAATGGAATGTACTTGATGGCAGCAAGGCATCTAGACAATTAGAAATGAAAATTACATATGAATCAGTTTGTCATCTATGTTATTTCAAGAAACATGTCAACCTATAAGGTTTCCAGGTCTACAAGAGAGAATCTGGCTTCCAGACAGAAGAAATTCAAGCAATGGGTCAAAGGAGATCCTAAAAAATCAGATGAGTAATTTTTCTTTAAAACTACCACTAGACTCGGCCAATACTTTTTACTCCACAAACATTTATTACAATTAATGATCATCCAGTTGGTACACAGACCCTTAACCTGACACAGCACATAGAAGATGGTTTTCAGCTATCGGACATGTCACTGGAGTGATCTTTGTCGATCTCTCTTCAGCCTGTGGCACTGTACAACATCAAATCATCCTAAGGAAAATTTACAACCTTACCGTGGGCTTCAGGCTTATGCAAATCGTTGCCACCCTGTTGCAAACTGACATTTCTTTGCAGAATTTCAAGGCAGGCGGAGCAGATGGAGAATACAAAAGAGTGGGCTCCCGCAAGGCAGTGTCTTAGCACCAATGCTGTTTAACATCTACACCAATGACTAACCACTTCCTCTCCACACAAGAAGCTTCCTGTATGCAGACAACCTCACATTGGAAACTGAGGGTATAAATTTTGAGACAGTAGAAGAAAATCTCACAGCTGCTCTGAAGATTCTCTCAGAACATTATGAGGAAACCAAACCCATCAAAAACTAAAACATGTGCTTTTCATCTGAAGAACAGAGAAGCTTCTCGACAGCTGCACGTGAACTGGAATGGAAAGGAGTTGGAACACTGCAGTGCTCCAGTTTACCTTGGTGTTATCCTGGACTGCTCCCTGACCTTCAAGGCACACTGCATCAAGCCAAGGTTTCATTGCGAAATTGTCTACCGCACAAGGTGACTGGTTCTGCATGGGGTGCCCACACCCAGACAGTAAGAATAACTGCACTGGTACTCTGCTACTCCGCTGCCGAATATGCTGCTCCAGTGTGGTACAATTCTGCACGTGCAAAAAAAAGTGGACACCGCCATGAACGAAACCTGCAGGCTGATCACAGGCTGTCTGAAGCCCGCTCCAATACAGAAGCTGTATACACTTGTAGGTATAGCCCCAACCGATAACAGCTGCTAGCAATGAGAGGCAAAAGGTGTGCAATAACCCAGCCCATCCCTTGCACGAACATCAGCCACCATCTCCTTGACTGAAGTCCAGGAAGAACTTTCTACAGTCTTCTGTTCCAACTGACAGAGGCCTAAGTATACCCAGGGTTGAACTGTGGAAAAAAAAGACATCCTGTCCATCCAGAGTGAGACATAATTGGAAAAACTCTGCCACCTGGTCACTAATAAGAAGGATGGTGCACATGGAAGTCCTCGAACAAACTGCACTCCAGCATTGCAAGAATGAAGGACAACTTGAAGACATGGGGCATCGCACAAGGCGGAGACACACTGTGTGAATGTGGAGATGAACAAACTACAAGCCATCTCCTGAAGTGTCGTCTCTGCCCATACTCTTGTACAGGACTGGAACTGGCCTTGGCTTATAGCAATGCAGTCAATGTTGAGAAATACTGGACACAACTAGTGTACATGTGTTTATTATGTAAAAATTGATTTCTTACTCCTGTGCATATTATGTACATATTGATTTCTTACTCTTTTTCCATGTGTGTTCATTTTATTACATTTATATGTCTTTTAATTACTCATGTATACAAATATGTATATTTTTAAATCAGCACAGTCTGTGTCCTGGCACTTCTGACATGAATAAATAAAATATCATCCAGTTGTACTCTTAACAAAGGAGGTCATTAAAAGGGTATGTGTCCCTGTCGTACCCTCTTCTATCCAACTAGGGTCAAACCTAAGTCCTACTCCTGGCATTACATCATCATTCAGCCCTTCAACTATGGCAGCCACTGTCATGGCAAGTGCTGCATAGATAACTGTGTCCTCCGAATCCAAAATGCTGTGAAATATAAACTAGATACCTGTGACCTCCATGTCCAAAATGCTTTGAAATGTAAACCCAATCATTTGCTTTTATCCGAACATCATAATACAAACACTTTAGTCCTTAATTCTGTATAATCATAACTTAATTTCATTCTAGCTGGAAAAGGTAACAATAACTGCTAATAAATACAAACCTAGACCTCTCAGAAGTTTCAATATGAGTAAATAGTAGCTTTTCAAAAATATCGACTTTCACACTCAACATCATAAACAAGTCTGCAGTTCTGAGTGTGTACCCTTGAAGCGCTGGTGCAGACTTACATACGAAAGGTGTGTCATGTAATACTGACTTAAATGAGATAAGAAACGATTTTTTTTAGCAATGACATGGCTTAGAATCAGGGCCATTATTCTAAAACACTGCACTACACTGCCTGAACAAGAAGCTGAATACAAAAGCAAGAGGGCTCAAAATTGTAAACAATGATAGAAAAAAAGTACAATACCTTCTTGGTTCAATGCCACAACTTGTTGCCTCTACTTCCTTCTGGAGCTCCTGAAAGAATTTAGAAGATAATCAACAACAACAACAACAACAACAAAAGATCAAATTCTATTGTACAGCACTGAAACTTGGACAAATCACAAAGCTAATGAAATGCTATTCCCTCAGACAGATGAAATAAATTTTTAAGAAATGCCAAAGGATGTCATCTCCTTTATAATGACCGCAACAACATTTGGGAGGAACTGAAAGTAAAGCCAGCTGATCACCCATGTTGGCAGCAAAATGTGAAACTGACAGAAAAAGTCATTTTGCCAGGTGTTAAACATTGCAATAAGTAGAAAGTCAAGTACAGATTCAGAAATGGTTTAAAGCTAATTCACTGTCACTAAACTTTGAAAAGACTCAATATAGGCATTTCAGAACCTGTAACAGATTTCCTTCCAGCACGTGTATAACATATGAAGACATGCACATTAAAGAAGCTGACAGTGTGAAATTTCTGGGATTACAACTTGATAATAAATTTAGTTGGGAAGAATTCCTGAAGCGCCTAAACAAGTCTGTATTTGCATTTAAAAACAATCTACATGAAGACCTAAAATCACTTACCTTGGTCCAAAAAGAGGTCCAATATTCAGAAACACACATTTTCAATAAATCGCTAGGAAATATTAAAACTTGGTTTCATATAAAGCACAGTTTAAACAGTGTTTGAAAGACCTTTTGATGTGCAACTACTACTCAACAGATGAATATCTTAATAGGGACTGTTAGGGCAGCTTAAGTAAAAAATCTGTTAAATTTCAGTTTTGACAGCGCTTGGGCACAACAGTGAAGATTATGTATTTGGTGTGTTATAAATTTATTAAATGTGTACAACTATGTTTCATTCTGAGAGTGTATTAATTCTGTAAATATTAGCAGTTGCAGTTTATTGTAATGTAGTTCCTATTTTGATAATCTTCTGACAAATGATCAGGAGAGTGAGTATTATATTCAAATGTTTTATGCATTTTAAGATATACTCTCTGACTTGTTCCACGCCCATGAGAATCATCTCATTTTTGGGTGTATGGAACAAAAACTGAATCTAATCTAATTTACGTAGTATCAGTAATATCGGCCATCGCAAAACTGTATGAGGTTAAAGTAAAGCACGATTCCCATTTATTTTGTTGTTATTGATCTGGTGAATCTAATAAAACATGTCCGAGATGTGTATCTGCACTAGTTTTCCAGAACATCCAGAGACGCAAAGATGTAATTTCATAAAAATTTTAATTTATTAACTACTTGGCCATTTTGTTTTTTAAATTCCAGATAACTGCACAAAGTTTTCAACTGAAGTTGTAGAGAATTTAATTTTGGAAAAATGATGGTAGTAATGTTAAATGAAACTGTATGAGAGCATCAGATAATCTGCTTTTATTAATACCATAGCACACGTGAACTCATGCTAAACCAGAAACAACTGAATTCAGTGTTAAGGAAGTTGTACAGTGCACATACAATTTCACAATACATTCACAATAAATGTTCAAAAATGTTGCCAACAATGACATAAACGTTTCTACATTCTTAATGGAAAGCAAACAAATGTAGTTATATAATAATCCTTGTTACTCTGGATGTTGTGGAAAATTACTATTATTAGATTCACCAGACCAATAACAACAAAATAAATGGAAATCATGCTTTACTTTAACCTCGTACAGTTTTGCAATGGTTTCATATTAAATTTCAGGCAAAATCTTTTATTAGCCATAACTCTGTAGGTAAAAATTTGCAGACCCACGTTTATACAAACTTTTTTCTTTAGATTTATTTGTAGAATAACATATCAAAATATTTGCATATCTTCGTGCATCAACCTGTATATACAATATAATGGAAGGAAACATTCCACGTGGGAAAAATTATATATAAAAACAAAGATGAGGTGACTTACTGAACAAAAGCGCTGGCAGGTCGATAGACACACAAACAAACACAAACATACACACAAAATTCAAGCTTTCGCAACAAACTGTTGCCTCATCAGGAAAGAGGGAAGGAGAGGGGAAGATGAAAGGAAGTGGGTTTTAAAGGAGAGGGTAAGGAGTCATTCCAATCCTGGGAGCGGAAAGACTTACCTTAGGGGGAAAAAAGGACAGGTATACACTCGCACACACGCACATATCCATCCACACATACAGACACAAGCAGACATATTTAAAGACCAAATATGTCTGCTTGTGTCTGTATGTGTGGATGGATGTGTGTGTGTGTGCGAGTGTATACCTGTCCTTTTTTCCCCCTAAGGTAAGTCTTTCCACTCCCGGGATTGGAATAACTCCTTACCCTCTCCTTTAAAACCCACTTCCTTTCATCTTCCCCTCTCCTTCCCTCTTTCCTGATGAGGCAACAGTTTGTTGCGAAAGCTTGAATTTTGTGTGTATGTTTGTGTTTGTTTGTGTGTCTATCGACCTGCCAGCGCTTTTGTTCAGTAAGTCACCTCATCTTTGTTTTTATATATAACCTGTATATACAGTTTCATTTGATTTAAGCACCTATTCCTGGGTTTCAACAGGATCCCCCATTTTGTTCGATGCTGAGGTGCTATTCCAGTAAATTTGGAGAGACTCTGTAACGCTGTTCGAGTTTCGAAGGAATACCAAAGCAGGCTGGGATGTGAATGGGAATTTGAATATAGGAAGCAGGCATGCTAGGACAGTCCATGCTGTTGGGCACAGCCTTTGTCCCAGGGTGGCACAGTAGTTAGAGCATCTGCCTAGTGAGAAGGAGAACAGGGTTTGAATCCCAGACTCGGTACAAATTTTCACATCACTTCATTCTGTATATAAACATCATAGATGTGACTTTGTTTACCAAACAGATTGCAGTGGTAGACAACTGGCAAATTGGAAACAAGCCAAAGTCGGAAAGAGGTTGACTGGTAATGTACCGGGCGATCAAAAGTCAGTATAAATTTGAAAACTAAATAAAATCACGGAATAATGTAGATAGAGAGGTACAAATTGACACACATGCTTGGAATGACATGGGGTTTTATCGGAACCAAAAAAATACAAAAGTTCAAAAAATGTCCGACAGATGGCACTTCATCTGATCAAAATAGCAATAATTAGCATAACAAAGTAAGACAAAGCAAAGATGATATTCTTTACAGGAAATGCTCAATATGTCCACCATCATTCTTCAACAATAGCTGTAGTGAAGGAATAATGTTGTGAACAGCACTGTAAAGCTTGTCCGGAGTTATGGTGAGGCATTGGCATCGGATGTTGTCTTTCAGCATCCCTAGAGATGTCGGTCGATCACGATACAATTGCGACTTCAGGTAACCCCAAAGCCAATAATCGCACGGACTGAGGTCTGGGGACCTGGGAGGCCAAGCATGACGAAAGTGGCAACTGAGCACACGATCATCACCAAACGACGCGCGCAAGAGATCTTTCATGCGTCTAGCAATATGGGGTGGAGCGCCATCCTGCATAAACTTCATACGTTCCAGCAGGTGTTTATCAGCCAGGCTGCGGATGATGCAATTCTGCAACATATCGGCGTACCTCTCACCCATCACGGTAGCAGTTACAAAATCAGAACCACGCATTTCCTCGAAGAAAAAAGGCCCAATAACGATAGATGTGGTAAATCCAACACATACTGTGACTTTCTCATCGTGCAATGGAGTTTCCACGACAGTTCTAGGATTTTCGGAAGCCCAAATTCTGCAGTTGTGGGCGTTGACAGACCCATGGAGCGTGAAATGAGCTTCGTCAGTCCACAACACGTTACTCAACCAATTGCCATCTTTTGAAATGGCCACACCGCAAATGCCCTCTGCTTTACTAAATCGCCAGGTAACAATTCATGATGCCAATGGATTTTGTACGGATGGCATCAGAGGGTACACCTAAGTGCCAACCAAACAGTAGTGTGTGGAATGCCGGTGCGACTTGCGACTGCACGAGTGCTGACTTCCTGTGCATAGACGAACCCGCTACAGTCTCCATTTCTTCCTGAACTGTCTCAGCAGCATTATGCCTTGTGCTCGGTCAGCCACTACAGGGTCTATCGTCTACACAACCTGTGGCTTTGAACTTTGAAATTATTCTCGCCACAGCTGCATTTGTCAGCGGACCTTTACCCGTTCGAATGCCCTTCCTATGGCGATAGGATCATAACGCTGAACTAGCACATTCCCCATTCTGATAATACAGCTTCACTAAAAGCGCCTTTTCAGGTAACGTCAACACGCTGTGATTGCTGGCACATCTGATTCTCTCTCTCATTACAGCTCCTTTTATTATACACGATTATCATGCGCAGTCACTGACTTTTGCTGTCCAGCGCCATCTGTCAGACATTTTGTGAACTTCTTTTTTTTTTTTTTTTTTTTTTTTTTTTTGTTCTAATAAAACCCCATGTCATTCCAAGCATGTGCGTCAATTTTTACCTCTCTATCTACATTATTCCCTGTTTTATTACGTTCTCAAATTTATACGGACTTTTTGATCACCCGGTATATTCTTCCTATCACTGTTCATAGACCGCTGATGTAATTTCTAACCATACGCTTAGAAACCATAAAATTCAGCTGTGGGCTAGCGCCCTCGGTGATGACTAAGTTTTGCTGTCAAGCGCTCTTAGGAATATGACCACGAAGTCATTGCAATTGAGGACTGCCCTTGCTGCAGCCACTGGAATGAATGACCTCGTCGACGGCTCCACTGAACACGGTAGGTGTGCCAGGCAACTTCAACTGGTTTCCGTGTCATTCAGCATGGCGTGTTACACTGCTTGTAGATATTGTCGCAGAAAGTATAAGATCATCATACTATGTAAGAGTGCTTAGTTCTCTATTCCGTGTCTAATATGTTGCAAGTTCTGAGATTCTGAAGATGGCCTCTGAACTGGCTGAAATTGGTTATCTATGAATAAAAAAAGAAAAAAAGAGGACCAGCCACTCTAGGCAGTAAAATGTTCTAATACGATACTAGTCTCTCCAATATAGAAGAGCGCCTCCTGCTTTCAGTGACGATGTCAGAAAACCATATGAAAGATATTCATTTGCAGTAGCAGAAATCACTTGTCATTTAAATGAAGTGACAGCTGGGGATAAGAAAGTGGTGAACTACATTAAGAGATCTGTCATGTCTATTGGACAATGTACCAGCTTGTTTGGGACCAGCAACATCACCTCAAGGGGCCCAATAAGTGTTACCTAACAATGCATGAAGCAGCTGGTTCTGTGGTTGAAGCGGGGAGACCATACCATGTCAGTAACACCAACTGCACAATTTCTGCAATTAACTGATGATCTGTGGTGACATGATGTGAGTGCATCAGACATCATCTCCCATGGCTATAACAGGCTATGCATTACCCTGTAATTGGTGAGGGACCGTATGGCTATGCCAGTCACTGGTGTGACCTCAGTCAGATCGTAGTGCGATCTTTTTCTACTGTGCCATCAAGTGAGTAATTACTAAAGAAGACAACGTACAGAAATACTGTATTAGAATCTGATTCCGACTAATACTTTCACCATCAAATGTTATGCTCTTGGAATCAGAAGAAGACATGACTCTTCATGTTCTGCACCTGTTCCTCATGCATAAAACAACACTCACTATCTTGCAAATATTCTGAAGTTAACTGACCCTTAGAAGTTTCTCAAGTGCTACTCCATAGCAACACTCATTTCCTTACTTCACAATTCACAGAGCAACCGTGACTTTGAAACTCTTTTCCGAGCTCCTCTCTCACTGAAATATCCGTCAGCTCCCCACACAGGAAGCAGCAAACAATGACAAAATATTATGACAACTGTGCAGATGTAGTGACCAAATGTGAATAGAATGTTCGACGATACATCAAAAATAGTGAGTACTGTCTTCTTTTCTGCTCACTTCGATGCAGTGTCTGACATGTAGGACAGGGGCTAACGTAAATTGAGACTAGTTTTGTTGTGAGTTCAGATTATATGTTCTGAGGACAATTACCATCTATGCTATTAGGAAAAGCTGTTTTGGAGAAGAGTATCTAGATGGCACAGGTTCTGAATAGCCTTTGGATGCAAACTTATTATGTCTGGCAGCATGTTCTAACTTTATCAATCAACTGTGGTCTTGACCACAGTTTGGTGATGGTCATTCCGTGGACTGGACAGCTGGTTAGTAGTCATGCCCCCATAAAAAGCTGCCAAGAAGTTGTAGTAGGGCTGATATACGATATGACTGACAGGGATATGCATGTGATGGGAATATTAAAGGATGTGCTTGCGGAACATGTATAGCAGGTCTTGGCTTGTGAGTTCCCTTGCTCTTATGCCTCCCTGTCAAGTGATTCATAATCACCCTTTCAAAATTAATTACATTTCATGTCAGAATACATGCCATCAGTGAAAATGTGGAACAATTGCACGACCTGTTGAATGGAATGAACAGTCTAACACTCAATGAATTGAGAATAAATTGAAGAAAGACAAAAATAATGAGATGTAGCAGGAATAAGATCAGTGATGAACTTAACATTGAAACTGGGGATGATGAAGTACATGAAGCGAAGAAAATCTACTACTGTGAAAGCAAAATAACACTTGACAGATGAAATAAGGAGGACATACAGAGCAGACAAGCAACAGGCAAAGAGGGCATTGTTAGCAAAAAGAAGTCTACACGAATCAAACAACGTCTTGAGTTTCAGGAATAAATTTATGAGAATGTACATATGGAGCACAGTATTATATGAAACTGAGTCACAGATGCCAGGAAAACTAGGAAAGTAGAGAATCAACATGTGAGATGTGGTGCTTCAGAAGGATGCTGAAAATTAGGTGGACTAATTACATGACGAATGAGGCGATTCTCTAAAGAATCAGCCAGGAAAAGGAACACGTGAAAAACACTGACAAGAAAAGGACAGGACGATAGGACACATATTAAGACATCAAGGAATAACTTACATGGTACTTAATGGGTAAAAACTGTAGGGGACAACAGAGACCGTATCCAACAAATAATGGAGGATGTATTGGGTGCAAGTGCTGCTCTGAGAGGTAAAGGTTGGCACATGAGAGGAAACTGGTTGATCAAACAGTACAGGGATTCTCCTGTTAATGCTACTTATAAGGTCACTTAAAGTAAATTTTTTGACAGCCTATGCAGTACCGTCAGGTGGTACTGACAGAATGATTTGTGTTCCCTTCTATACATCTAAGGGGCGTACGTGCCTAAGTGGTGTGCTAATTACAAAAAAATGGCAATAAATGACTGACTGTGCTGGAAGACCCGTGCAGGCTGGTTCTAACATATTAACCCAAAAGTTAATGACTACAGTTACATTCAAAATGAGCTAACACTTCTTAATGGAGGAGGGTCTGCACAGGGCAGACCACAAGTGACTTAGGGCCTTTGTTCGGCATAGTCCGGCAGTGTGGGAAAGCCACTTCAATTGCACGCGTGACAACAAAGGGGTGCCAAAACAGCTGGGGATAGAATAGTATAGAATTAGCCTGGTAGTCCAGGTACGCAATGCATTTCACTGCACTATTTGCAGTACACTGCATGCATATCCCAATTGCTGATACTGGGAGGATGAACCGGGCATCTGGCATCAGGCTTTGTACACCTGTAGTCAACAGAAGCATCCAGAAGAGACACAGCTTGCGAAGGCAACACAAAAAATGCAGTAACACTTCTAGTTAAACGGACTGCGACAGAACAATGATGACAAGCACAGGATAAGAATTCTGCAGTTTGCACAACATACCCCAGTGAAGTGCAGTGGACGATGAGCCACGTGGCTCTGCGCAGGTGAGCTGCCGAGTGCATGGCCAGGGATGTTGCCACATCGGAATGGAACGAGAGACTACTCGAGTGACGGTTCGGAGTGCCTCGTGTCAATAAAGCATTGTCGTCTAAGTTCTCCCTCTGGCGGAAGTAACTGGCGAGGGGGTTGGAGGGCTGGTTTCTTGTCTACGCAGCCCGTTGTTTGCTGATAAACATGGAGGCAATGGAAGGAGTCACCACAGTATTGTAGCTAGAAACCAGAAACTGAGTGAGTACCCATCTAATGTTGAGAGTTGTATACCTTAGAAATTGAGGATCCGCTGCAATGTCAGCGCTCCATATAGCGGACTGACAGCAAAAAGACTGACAGCAAGTAAGCTTTCGGCCAAAAAGCAAACAAATCTCACATACGCAGCCAGAGACTGTGGTTGTGGTCGTGTGTGTGTGTGTGTGTGTGTGTGTGCGCGTGCGCAAGTTTGTAGAATTTTTCTGATGAAGGCCTTTCTGGTCGAAAGCTTACTTGTTGTTGTGCCTATCTGTGACTCAGCATCTTGCATCTCCACTACATGATGAATAGCAACTAATACTTTTTTAGAAAATTCTCATATAAGTCCATCACACACTTTCAGCAGAAACTCATATGGGTAAAAAAATCAGCAAATAGATCACACTGCTCGAGAATGTAATACCACCAGTCCAGGGGCATAGTGCACTGAAGAAAGAAAAAAAATCCACTGACAACAAACGGGAGCTGCTTGGAAACTCTAAACTAACTCACTCACTCTCACTCTCACTCTCACTCTCTCTCTCTCTCTCTCTCTCTCACACACACACACACACACACACAGTCCATGGTTATACGTACTTGCAAACTCATCCACTCACTATTCTTCTTATGCTTCTATGGTCCGCTCATACACAACAACATTAAAGCAATGAATTTACAGTAATGAGCAGTGGTTGGCCGACTTGTGAGTCAAGTTTCCAAGTGCATGGAGACAGTGAGCTTGAGGATGACATCACAGCACCTGCTACCAAATTTAAAGTTAATGTATGCAGCTCACTTCTGATCTCCAACTGTGGCAGACCACATAAGTGGCATTATCATGATGATCCTCGTATGATCAAATCATGATGAACAGGATATTCCTGACATGTACTGTAAAGTCAAAAGTATCTAATAACTCATTTGATAATGGTTACAAAACTGAAATTGCAACAGTGTATCGAGAAGGAAGTAATAATAGTCAAATGGTGAAAGCATTATAATTTAGACGGTTCCTTTCTTGCTTAAGTGCTTGTTGAGCACACACTCAACACCTCAAAGTATAGTGGGTGGCTGTCTACTGCTCACATCATTCGTTTCCCGTTCAGGAGTTTCCAGTATCGTATTATATAACTCTATAGTATGAAAATGAATTTACATTTCTATCTGTGTCACCTTTCCTCAGCATCATCAGGATTTCTTTCCAGCAAGTCAAGTAGGAACACCTTTCCTCATATCGCAATTGCTGTCAATTCTTCTACCACTATCTTTCTTCTGCTAAAATTAATAAAAGAGAACAGTAGACATACTTGCCGGCACAAAATTCTTCATCACTGAGATTTGTAGAAGAAACATGAATTTTCGTAACAATAATTCTGAATATGTGACTGATGAGAAAACCAACAATTTTCAGTTACCGGACAACAGATTACTTATGTGCTGCTTCTCACAAATGTTTTAGTATGAAACTTTATTTACTACTGAAATTGTTACATTCTGTAAATAATTCAAAACTACATCCTACAGTTTACTCCATGTACAGCTAAATTTTATGTGATTGGCAATAATTTTTTTTCTGAGAACGCTACACTCATTGCCAACAACTGAGTCCTCTTGGATCAAAAGAGTGCTCACAACTTATCCAGTATCTTCCCAATAAGTGTAATAAAAGAGGGGAAGTAGAACTCCAGATGGTGGGCACACAGCTAGTAAATTACTATCTTGGAGTTTGTGTGTACCAAGGTCCAAGAAGTGATAGTAACAAACTATGGATTTTCATGTTTTTGTAACCCCTTTTCCAATGTATATCTCTGTAGTTGGAAAGCTGTAATCTTGTTGGCACATTTCTCACAGGTACAATAATCAAGCACACTACGGGGAAAGTTACTGCTAAATTAAGGAAGATTTAGAAGTACTGGAGATTCTTTGAGGAAGTAACTACTGATTACCAATTAAAATAAAATCAGTGTGGGCAGTTCACTGCAAGATGAGTGAAATGAAACATACAAATGTGTAAGGAGTACTGCTGTCTTTGGTGTTATTACATAGTACCAGGTGATCAAAAAGTCAGTATAAATTTCAAAACTTAATAAACCACGGAATAATGTAGATAGAGAGGTAAAAATTGACACACATGCTTGGAATGACATGGGGTTTTATTAGAACCACCCCATATTGCTAGACGCGTGAAAGATCTCTTGCGTGCGTCGTTTGGTGATGATTGTGTGCTCAGCCACCACTTTCGTCATGCTTGGCCTCCCAGGTCCCCAGACCTCAGTCTGTGCCATTATTGGCTTTGGAATTACCTGAAGTCGCAAGTGTATTGTGATCAACCGACATCTCTAGGGATGCTGAAAGACAACATCCGATGCCGATGCCTCACTGTAACTCCGGACATGCTTTACAGTGCTGTTCACAGTATTATTCCTTGACTACAGCTATTGTTGGGTAACGATGGTGGACATATTGAGCATTTCATGTAAAGAACATCATCTTTGCTTTTTCTTACTTTGTTGTGCTAATTATTGGTATTCTGATCAGATGAAGCGCCATCTGTCGGACATTTTTTGAACGTTTGTATTTTTTTGGTTCTAATAAAACCCTATGTCATTCCAAGCATCTGTGTCAATTTGTACCTCTCTATCTACATTATTCTGTGATTTATACACTTTTCAAATTTATACTGACTTTTTGATCACCCGGTATATCACACTCCTTACAAATTACTGGTTTCTGGAACTTTCGAAGCCGAGTGCAGCTTTTTCCTGGAGAGGTAAATGTCTTGCTATTTATGATAAAAAATGGCCAAGAGCTACTGGTCACATACAGGCACATGAACAAGATTCGTCATTCAGATTTCATATGGAGTGGCTGCATGCAACCTTGTCACACACAAATTGTCTGAAGAAGTTGAACATATCATGGGTCATAGAGTAATAGTATTTTAGTAATTCAGTTTATTTGCATAAAGGTGCAGTGAATATTTTATAAACACTGTAGACAAAATACTATTGGAGTTGTTAGATGCAAACTTCAGTTTATGGAGCATACTGCTATAAAAACAAATAAGAAACAGCTTCTGTGATCAGTGATAACCTGTTAAATTCAGATGGAAATGCAACGCGGCAATTACTACTTCAGTACGAATGTGAAATAAGTTTAGCTGTTAATGCAATAATGGATAAGCCTTGACATTGTTACGAAGTGTGTTATGTGAGAAAAGGATGACAAAATGAAGTGACATGACTTATACTGTTATTATTTCAAAGTGACACTCTTCCCATTTTATAAATTTAATAAACTGTAATATCTGCATGCATGAGAGACAGGTGTTTGTATTATGCTACATGATCAGTTTCACTTAGTAATCAAGTACGTTCTCTCTGTAAAGCTTCGACACCCAAGTCAAATAGCTGCAAATATGTTAATATTTAGGGAGGAGTTTTCCAATCGGTTCTCATAACAATGACCAATTTTACAGTTGTTACCATGACGGAGATATTTTTTTACAGTTGGCATACCGCATGAGGACCCGTGCTTTTCAGTGAAGAATACAGATTTGGAACATAATAATGAGAAATAGTAATGAACAAGAGTGATGAGTCCATTTGCAGTGTGTCACAGTCATGGAAATCGTATGTAAAATACAAATATGTAGCACCTCGGACTGTAGTAATCTGAAGCAACCAACTGGACGACACAAAGGGAGCGGTGCAGTTTTCAGCACCACAACTACGGCACAGCAACCAAACTTTTGAACTATTTGGCATGTGATGAATTTTTTGTGCAACAAGTTAGTTGGACTTGAGTATTGTACTTTTGATTTTCAAGTGTAAAAATATCACCATTAAAATGGCAAATACCAGTAGATAGTGTTGTGGGAGCTAAGCTCGGTAAATAGTGAGAATACAGTAGTGCAGGATTCAAAGATACAGATTCTGAGGACATGACTTCATCTACATCTACATCTACATCTACATCTCCATCCATACTCCGCAAGCCACCTGATGGTGTGTGACGGAGGGTACCTTGAATACCTCTATCGGTTCACCCTTCTATTCCAGTCTCGTGTTGTTCATGGAAAGAAGGATTGTCGGTATGGCTCTGTGTGGGCTCTGATCTCTCTGATTTTATCCTCATGGTCTCTTCGCGAGATATACGCAGGAGGGAGCAATATACTGCTTGACTCCTCAGTGAAGGTATGTTCTCGAAACTTCAACAAAAGCCCGTACCTAGCTACTGAGCGTCTCTCCTGCAAAGTCTTCCACTGGAGTTTATCTATCATCTCCATAACGCTTTCGCGATTACTAAATGATCCTGTAACGAAGCGTGCTGCTCTCCGTTGGATCTTCTATATCTCTTCTATCAACCCTATCTGGTACAGATCCCACACTGGTGAGCAGTATTCAAGCAGTGGGTGAACAAGTGTACTGTAACCTACTTCCTTTGTTTTCGGATTGCATTTCCTTAGGATTCTTCCAATGAATCTCAGTCTGGCATCTGCTTTACCAACGATCAACTTTATATGATCATTCCATTTTAAATCACTCCTAATGCGTACTCCCAGATAATTTATGGAATTAACTGCTTCCAGTTGCTGACCTGCTATATTGTAGCTAAATGATAAGGGACCTTTCTTTCTATGTATTCGCAGCACATTACACTTGTCCACATTGAGATTCAATTGCCATTCCCTGCACCATGCGTCAATTTGCTGCAGATCCTCCTGCATTTCAATACAATTTTCCATTGTTAGAACCTCTCGATATACCACAGCAACATTCGCAAAAAGCCTCAGTGAACTTCCGATGTCATCCACAAGGTCATTTATGTATATTGTGAATAGCAACGGTCCTACGACACTCCCCTGCAGCACACCTGAAATCACTCTTACTTCGGAAGACTTCTCTCCATTGAGAATGACATGCTGCGTTCTGTTACCTAGGAACTCTTCAGTCCAATCACACAATTGGTCTGATAGTCCATAAGCTCTTACTTTGTTCATTAAACGACTGTGGGGAACTGTATCGAACGCCTTGTGGATGTCAAGAAACACGGCATCTACGTGGGAACCCGTGTCTGTGGCCCTCCGAGTCTCGTGGACGAATAACGCGAGCTGGGTTTCACACGATCGTCTTTTTCGAAACCCATGCTGATTCCTATAGAGTAGATTTCTAGTCTCCAGAAAAGTCATTATACTCAAACATAATACATGTTCCAAAATTCTACAACTGATCGACGTTAGAGATATAGGTCTATAGTTCTGCACATCTGTTCGATGTCCCTTCTTAAAAACCGGGATGATCTGTGTCCTTTTCCAATCCTTTGGAATGCTACACCTTTCTAGAGACCTACGGTACACCGCTGCAAGAAAGGGGGCAAGTTCCTTCGCGTAAAATCGAACTGGTATTTCATCAGGTCCAGTGGCCTTTCCTCTTTTAAGTGATTTTAATTGTTTCTCTATCTCTCTGTCGTCTATTTCGATATCTACCATTTTGTCATCTGTGCGACAATCTAGAGAAGGAACGACATTGCAGTCTTCCTCTGTGAAACAGTTTTGGAAAAAGACATTTAGTATTTCGGCCTTTAGTCTGTCATCCTCTGTTTCAGTACCATTTTGGTCACAGGGTGTCTGGACATATTGTTTTGATCCACCTACCGCTTTGACATAAGACCAAAATTTCTTAGGATTTTCTGCCAAGTCAGTACATAGAACTTTACTTTCGAATTCACTGAACGCCTCTCGCATAGCCCTCCTCACACTACATTTCGCTTCGCGTAATGTTTGTTTGTCTGCCAGGCTTTGGCTATGTTTCGCTGTGAAGTTCCCTTTGCTTTCGCAGCAGTTTTCTAACTCAGTTGTTGTACCACGGTGGCTCTTTTCCATCTCTTACGACCTTGCTTGGCACATACTCATCAAACGCATATTGTACGATGGTTTTGAACTTTGTCCATGGATCCTCAACACTATCTGTACTTGAGACAAAACTGTTGTGTTGAGCCGTCAGGTACTCTGGAATCTGCTTTTTGTCACTTTTGCTAAACAGGAAAATCTTCATACCTTTTCTAATATTTCTATTTACGGCTGAAATCATCGATGCAGTAACCACTTTATGATCGCTGATTCCCTTTTGACTTGATGCTACTCAACATGATAAAGGAATCACAGGAGGAACTCATCAAGGACTTGAATATAAATGGAGCCACAGCTGAATGCATCAGGTACTGACTTGTTTACTGAAATACCTGGTTCTGGCCTTATTGTGTCATGTGGAATGTCGCTGCTGTGATCTCGCATGATGAAACAAGTAGCACATGCACAGATGGTGATTGTACTGAATTGAACGCACACATTCTCAGTATGGATTCAAATGTATTGTCAATGGCTAAGCAACATATTTTGAAGTGGAAGGTTCAAGCAGAGCATGCGAAGATTACTGCTACAGAGAAGCTGCAGCAGAATGTTACAAAATGAAAACAAGATTTAGGAGAAAAGAAGCAGAGTCCATTACATTGTGAGAAGAAACTTGAACGTATGTTGCTTTCAAAGCAGGATAAAGGGAGTCTGTTGCACACAGAGATCAAGACAATGCTCCTGGCAAAACACTGGTATAAAAGCACGAAACATGAGAATTTAAATTTAATTTTCAACTGACCGTACAATTCTAAATACGACAAAATGTACTCCTAATTTTTGGAAACAGTATTAGAAAGAAAATACTACCTTGAAATACTGTACAAAGAAAGACACAGCGCATGCTGGGTGACACAGTGACTGCGTGCTGTTTTTAGTCATTTGACTGACACAAAAACAAACTGTAGAGCAGATGCAACAAATATCTGTACATATTGAAAAAGAGGAGAAACGACATGATTGCGGAGGGCAGAGGAAGCAAAGGAAGACATAATTATCATCACGAATGCACATGATTACGAGTCACCTCACTACAGACAGTGACACATCTACATCTACATGGTTACTCAGCAAATCACATTAAAGTGCCTGGCAGATGGTTCATCAAACCATCTTCACAATTCTCTATTGTTCCAGTCTCATATAGCGCACGGAAAGAACGAACGCCTACATCTTTCTGTACAAGCTCTGATATCCCATATTTTATCACGGTGATCATTTCTCCCAGAGTAGGTCGGTGTCAACAAAATATTTTCGCATTCTGAGGTGAAAGTTGGTGATTGGAATTTCGTGAGAAGATTCCACTGCAATGAAAAACACCTTTGTTTTAATGCTATCCACCCCAAATCCTGTACCATTTCTTCCCTGTTTTGTGATAATACAAAACGGGCTGCCCTTCTTTGAACTTTTTCGATGTACTCCGTCAATCCTATGTGGTAAGGATCCCACACCGTGCAGCAGTATTCTAAAAGAGGATGAACAAGCGTAGTGTAGGCAGCCTCCTTAGTAGATCTGTTAATTTTCTAAGTATCCTGCCAATAAAACGCAGTCTTTGGTTAGCCTTCCCCACATTTTCTGTGTGTTCCTTCCAATTTACGTTGTTCATAATTGTAATTCGTAGGTATTTAGTTGAATTTACAGCCTTTAGATCAGACTGATTTATCGTGTAATTGCAGTGTAATGGATTCCTTTTAGCACTCATGTGGTTGACCTCACACTTTTCATTATTTAGGGTCGATTGCCAATTTTCGCACCATACAGATATCTTTTCTAAATCTTTTGCAATTTGTTTTGATCTCCTGACGACTTTATTAGTGGATAAATGACAGCGTCATCTGCAAACAACCTAAGAGGGCTGCTCAGATTGTCTGCCAAATCGTTTATATAGATAAGGGACAGCAAAGGGCCTATAACACTACCTTGGGGAACAAGAAGAGAGTGGAATACAACAAAGTGCACAGCCAAGGACCTGTGCGAGAAAGAACAGGCAGAGTTGTAAGAGTGTGTTCCTATCCAAATGTTTACGGAGATGTAAGTATTATACAGTGGAAGAAGAGACTTGAGAAGAAGCAAGAAAAGACAGCACAGAGGTCAACAATGATGCGACTTGGAATGATGTACGTGCACGAAGACTGAGTGGTACCCATGAGTAACAGAACTGTCAAATGTCCTCGATAGGCTTCTCGGGTTTTCTGCCGGATCCTAAAATCGACACGATTCGATATTTTTGGGATGCGCCATCTTCAGCAGTTTTCAGCGGGTCTTGACAACAACAACATTCTCCTGAAGAGAGTGGGTAGGTGAATTGCTGAAATATCGAATCGTGTCAATTTTAGGATCCAGCAGAAAACTCGAAGAGGTTAGCAAGAATTATTATGCATGGAAAGCCTACAAGTTAGAACTGTCAAATGTTTACGAACAGCGATTTGTTTATAGTGTGCTGTTCCATTCGTGTTTACGAACTGTACGTGTAGTGCTAGCAGCGTCCCCATGCTGTCTCATCACACACAAGTTGTCTGAAGTATTTTGCTAAAGACTGACTATGAGCTGAAAATATTACATCAATTCATAGGGTGACAATATTTTAGCAATTGTGTTTATTAATGGAAAGATGCACGAAATTACTTAGGAATACTGTAGACGAAATACCATTGTCGTTGTTGGGCTGTAACTTCAATTAATGGAATATATTTGCTGTTAAAACAGAAATGAAGTGGCTCCTATGATCAGTGGCAATTTGTTAAATTAATGTGGAAATACAAGCAGCAGCAATGGTTACTTCAGCCCGAATGTGAAATGAGCTTAACAGTTAATATAAAGAGGATGAGTGTAGGCACTGATAGGACATCTGTTACACGCCATAAAGATAATAACAGGAAGTAATATCGATCTATACTGTTACTATTTTAAAGTGTCATTCTTTCCCTGTTTCAAACTGAGAAACTTAAATATTTGCAAGTACAGGAGACAAGTATTTGTAATAGGCTGCACGGCCAGTTTCACAAAGTGAGTTCTCTCTGTGAAGGTTCCATATCCGAGCCTGACAGAAGCAAATATGTTAATATTTAAGGAGGAGGTTTACACCAGGTTCCGTGACGAGGACCAATTTTACACGAGGAGGTAATAAATTCCTGGGCAATGACAACAGGTATAGCCAACACAGAAGAGCTTTATTTGGACAATATTGCAGCTCACTGCCTGCAGAAAAGAAGAGGGAGTGGCGATATTATGAGGGGCATTCAATTAGTAACATAACACATTTATTTCTAAGAGCAGGCTGGTTTTATTCAGGATTCCAGTACACCATACTATTCTCCACTCTTCTGGCTAAAAAACCCTATTTTTCAACATAATTTCCACTGAATGCGACAGTCTGATGCCACATTGTTGGGAAGGCCCGAATGCTCATGTGGTACCTCTCTAATCGTCGACATGGGAGCCGACGTCTTGCTGCATCAGTAACTCCCCCAAATTCACTTACTGTTTCCAGTGGAGCGCCTCTTTCATTGGGCCAACCAGATGGAAGTCAGAAGGTGTAAGATTCAGGCTGTAGGGTGGATGAGGAAGAACAATCCAATGAAGTTTTTTAAGCTCCTCTCAGGTACAAAAGCTTGTATCAGGCCTTCCACTGACGTGGAAAAGCAGTTTGTTTACATTTTTGTGACAACGAAGATTCTAAAGTTGTTTCACCTATTCTCTGAGGTTAGCACAATACACTTCAGAGTTGACTGTTGCACCAAGACAGAGGACCTCAAACAAAATAACCTAACCCCTTCGGAGTCCCAGAAGACCACTCCTGTGAGTTTACCGGCTCAGGGGCAGCTTTGAACTTTTTCTTCATAGGATTAGAGACTGAAAACCTGATACCTGAAACGTTATTTTCAGAAATCATTCTCATCATAGTACCAAAGAAGAGACAAATATAAAACCTTACAGATGATCTGCATGACATGATTGTAAGCTATTGTCTAGAATACACAGAAGACCAGTACAAAGGGCGTTATTTTAATGTATGGAAGAATCTGAGAAAGCCACTGGCAAACTGCAGCTGTGAGGTGTCCTTCGACGCAGGCTTGGGGGACACTGTTGGTAAGGGCACTACCTGCAAAAGGAAGGTATCTGGGCTGAGTCCTCATCCAAACCACAGTTTTATTTCCTGTCTAGTTATTTGTTTTATAACAAATGTCACAACTGACAGGAACTACCATTTATTTCTTCCCATAAAAGCACACGTTTCTTCAAATACCTATTCATTATATGACACAGCTTGTGAGTTTATTGCTTGATGATACATATGAACAACAAATATCTCACATTTACGAAAGTATAAGGCAATTTTTGTATGTTTGTATTACTTACAGGTTCTTTTTTTGTGTGTACTGCATCAGGTGGAGAAATGGTTTCTTCTTGTGGCGGAGATTCCTGTATAGAAAGAACAAAAGTTACACATCAACTAAGAGGAGCACCAAAAGATGCATAATGAAACTAAATAAATTATCTGGTTACATTTCTGCAACATAAAAGTGAAGTTATGCTTCCACAGTAGAAACATTGGGAAAACTTACACTGCACTACTTACTAATAGTCTTCAGTCTAAAGACTACTTTGATGCATCTCTCCACACCAGCCTATCCAGTGCAAGTCTCTTCAGCTCTGAATAATTAGTACAACTTACTTTCATTTCCACCCACTTGTTTCAGCCAAGCGTTGGCATACCTACACAATTTTTTTTAACACCTATGCTTTCCTTCCTTACCAAATTACCTGTTCCTTGAGGTTTCAGGCTCTGTCCTATTAACTGATACTTTCTTATAGTTTAGCATGCAGAAAAAGGGATGTTGCTGGACTCTCAATAATGAATAGTATATCAAACCTTTCTTAACTTACCGCTGTGATTGGTAGATGCATAATTTCGGGCTCCCATCGCTGTACAGTGTACATCGAGTGTGTATAAGAAGTCTAGTTCCATGTCAATGTACTCTCCATCTCATTAGAAACTCTTTTTTTGCCCAATGGCTTTGTTTGGTTAAGGTTTTTTTAACTGATCCACATCTATTACACTAACATCACTCAGGATCTCTGGAAGATATATTAGAACAACCTTCTTTTAAAAATTTATTGTTGTGGTCTTCAGTCCAGAGACTGGATTGATTCAGCTCTCCATGCTACTCTATCCTGTGCAAGCTTCTTTATCTCCCAGTACTTACTGCAGCCTATATCCTTCTGAATCTACTTGGTGTATTCACCTCTTAGTCTCCCTCTACAATATTTACCCTCCACGCTGCCCTCAATACCAAATTGGTGATCCCTTGACACCTCAGAACATGTCCCACCAACTGATCCCTTCTTCTAGTCAAATTGTGCCACAAATTCCTCTTCTCCCCAATTCCATTCAGTACCTCCTCATAAGTTATGTGATCTAGCCATCTAATCTTCAGCATTCTTCTGTAGCACCACATTTCAAAAGCCTCTATTCCCTTCTTGTCCAAACTATTTATTGTCCATGTTTCACTTCCATACATGGCTACAATCCATACAAATACTTTCAGAAACGACTTCCTGACACTTAAATCTATACTTGATGTTAACAAATCTCTCTTCTTCAGAAACGCTTTCCTTGCCATTGCCAGTCTACATTTTATATCCTCTCTACTTCTACCATCATCAGTTATTTTGCTCTCCAAATGGCAAAACTTGTCTACTACTTCAAGTGTCTCATCTCCTAATCCAATTCCCTCATCAGCATCACCTGATTTAATGAAACTACATTCCATTATCTTTGTTTTGCTTTTGTTGATTTTCATCTTATATCCTCCTTTCAAGACACTGTCCATTCCCTCAACAGCTCTTGGAATTCGTATGCTGTCTCTGCCACAATTACAATGTCATCGACAAACCTCAAAGTATTCATTTCTTCTCCATGGATTTTAATTCTTACTCCAAATTTTTCTTTTGTTTCCTTTACTGATTGCTCAATATACAGAATGAATAACATCAGGGAGAGGCTACAATCCTGTTTCACTCCCTTCCCAACCACTGCTTCCCTTTCATGTCCCTCGACTCTTATAACTGCCATCTGGTTTCTGTACAAATTGTAAATAGCCTTTCACTCCCTGTAATTGACCCCTGCCACCTTCAGAATTTGAAAGAGAATATTCCAGTCAACATTGTCAAAAGCTTTCTCTAAGTCTAAAAATGCTAGAAACACAGGTTTGCCTTTCCTCAATCTTTCTTCTAAGATAAGTCGTAGGGTCAGTATTGCCTCACGTGTTGCAACATTTCTACGGAATTCAAATTGATCTTCCCCGAGGTCGTCTTCTACCACTTTTTTCATTCGTATGTAAAGAATTCATGTTAATATTTTGCAGCTGTGACTTATTAAACTGATAGATAGGTAATTGTCACACCTGTCAACACCTGCTTTCTTTGGGATTGGAATTACTATATTCTTCTTGAAGTCTGGAATTACTATATTCTTCTTGAAGTCTGGAATTACTATATTCTTCTTGAAGTCTGGAATTACTATATTCTTCTTGAAGTCTGGAATTACCATATTCTTCTTGAAGTCTCATACATCTTGCTCATTAGATGGTAGAGTTTTGTCAGGTCTGGCTCTCCCAAGGCTATCAGTAGTTGTAATGGAATGATGTCTACTACCAGGGCCTTGTTTCGACTCAGGTCTTTCAGTGCTGTGTCCAACTCTTCACACAGTATCACATCTCCCATTTCATCTTCATCTACATCCTCTTCCATTTCCATAATATTGTTCTCAAGTACATCAACCTTGTATAGACCCCCTATATACTCCTTCCATCTTTCTGCTTTCCCTTTTTTGCTTAGAACTGGGTTTCCATCTGAGCTCTTGATATTCATACAAGTGGTTCTCTTTTCTCCAAAGGTCTCTTTAATTTTCCTATAGGCAATTATCTTACCCGTAGTGATATATGCCTCTACATCCTTACATTTGTCCACTAGCCATCCCTGCTTGGCCATGTTGCACTTCCTGTTGGTCTTATTGACATTTGTATTCCTTTTTGCTTACTTCATTTGCAGCATTTTCATATTTTCTCCCTTCATCAATTAAATTCAAGATCTCTTCTGCTACCCACGGATTTCGACTAGCCCTCATCTTTTTACCTACTTTGCCCTTGCTGCCCTCACAATTTCATCTCGCAAAGCTACCCATTCTTCTTCTACTGTATTTCCTTCCCTAATTCTTGTCAAATGTTCCCCAATGCTCTCTCTGAAACTCACTACAACCTCTGGTTCTTTCAGTTTAATCAGGTCCCATCTCCTTAAATTCCTACCTTTATGCAGTTGGATCAGTTTCAGTCAACAGTTCATAACTAATAAATTGTGGTCAGAGTCCACATCTGCCACTGGAAATGTCTTACCATTTAAAACCTGTTTCATAAATCTCAGTCTTACCATTGCATAACCTACTGAAACCTTCCAGAGTCTTCACACCTGTTCCCTGTATATAACCTTCTTTCATGATTCATAACCAAGTGTTAGCTATGATTAAGTTATGCTCTGTGCAAAATTCTACCGGACAGCTTCCTCTTTCATTCCTTACCCCCATCCCATATTCACCTACTACTTTTCCTTCTCTTCCTTTTCCTACTATTGAATTCCAGTTCCCCATTACTATTAAATTTTCATCTTCCTTCACTATCTGAATAATTTCTTTTATCTCATCATACATTTCTTCAATCTCTTCTTCATCTGCACAGCTAGTTGGCATAAAAACTTGTACAACTGTGGTAGACGTGGGCTTCATGATTATCTTGGCTACAATAATGTGTTCACTATGCTGTTCATAGTAGCTTACCCGTGCTCCTATTTTTTTATTCATTATTAAACATATTCTTGCATGAACCATGGACCTTGCCTTTGGTGGGGAGGCTTGCGTGCCTCAGTGATACGGATAGCCGTATGGTAGGTGCAACCACAACGGAGGGGTATCTGTTGAGAGGCCAGACAAACGTGTGGTTCCTGAAGAGGGGCAGAGGCCTTTTCAGTAGCTGCAGGGGCAACAGCCTGGATGATTTACTGATCCGGCCTTGTAAAATTAACCAAAACGGCCTTGCTGTGCTGGTACTGCATAAGGCTGAAAGCAAGGGGAAACTACAGCCGTAATTTATCCCGAGGGCATGCAGCTTTCTTATATGGTTCAATGATGATGGCGTACTCTCTGGTAAAATATTCTGGAGGTAAAATAGCCCCCCATTCGGATCTCCGTGAGGGGACTACTCAGGAGGACATCGTTATCAGGAGAAACAAAACTGGCATTCTACAGATCGGAGTGTAGATTGTCAGATCCCTTAATTGGTCGGGTAGGTTAGAAAATTTAAAAAGGGAAATGGATAGGTTGACATTAGGTATAGTGAAGTTCGGTGGCAGGAGGAACAAGACTTTTGGTCAGGTGAATACAGGGTTATAAATACAAAATCAAATATGTATTATGTATTTTTATTTTATGACATTACAAGCATTCTGTACACCCACACATAAATAATGGTTATTTTTGGAAATTTTTTATTGAGTTAATTCTTTCTTCCGGTTACAAGTATCAATGTATTGATATTTATGCATCCCAGTTGGTTAAGCTGTACTGAGTGATAAAAGCTTATGTTTCCTTGCGACAATGTTTGCAGCTTATTGTTGCTGTTTTCTTAAATTAGTAGTAGTAGTGGTAGCGGATTGGAAGTCTTAAGTTTCAGTCGCAAATATACAGTTTGCTGTTGGTTGAAATGTGGGTGCATTAATGTGTGCTGTGGCACATTATACTGTCTACCATGGTTCACATTGGCTGAGCTGAAGTTTCAGCATGCATTTATTTCTTGTAGTTGTGCCAGGCAGTTTATATTCCGACACCTGTAGTTCCATTTTTACAGTTTGCTTAACAACCATACTTGAAGACATTCTCATTATGGATCTACGGAACAAAAAGTGTACCTAATTTAATGACTTCAGTTGCTTTTTTATATCACATGTGTAAAGTGCAGTGGTATAAACAAAAATGATACACACTTATCACAACAGAACACACTATACTAAATCCTGATATCACATTTATGTGATAAATCTCGGCAGAGGAATGGCACTAGTGCTCTAATCAAAATGCACTCTGTGTATAGAAAATGGATCAGGATGCTCAGGCAAGGATTTACAATCTGGTCCTCCAGAAAGAGAGTACAGAGCCTTAACACATTGGTGTGTGGGATGGTTCCTTGGAAAGGGCAAGGCTGACTTCTTTCTCTAATCTGATGGGACCACCGATGACCTCGCTGTTTGGTAACCTCCCCAACCAACCAACCAACCAACCTTGGTGTGTGGAGGAGTATAACATATGTGATGTCCAAGATGAAGACAAGGAGGGAAATGAGGAATATGTTCATGTTAAACAACTGGAATGGGAGGAAAGTAGGAGTGAAGAGAGGTACGAGGAAAGTTTTTTGTTCTGCGGCTCTCCCTCCCCGCGACCTGTATGTGCCACTCTTCTTATCCACCCTGTCAGCTGTAATTCCTGTCACAGCTTGAAGCCTCCTACGGCATTTTCTACTTGTACCAATCAAATCTCAGTGACATTTGGGAGAGGCAAGAACTTATATACACAGTAACAATGATGAACAAATGCCGTATACAGAGTGATAAAAATTCCATTAGGGAGCAATGATAGTATTATAAAAAGGATAGTTGCAGATATGCACAATAAAAAGCTGTCAGCAAATCAGCTTTTGCCAAACAGGCCTTCATCAGAAAAAGACAACACACACACACACACACACACACACACACACACACACACACACAGTGTCTGCTGCCGGTCTGGCCGCAGCAGTTAAGAGACTGTGGTCATGTGTGCACGAGTTGTGTGTGTGTGTGTGTGTGTGTGTGTGTGTGTGTGTGTGTTTTCTGTCTATTTATGATGAAGGTCTTTTGGTGAAAAGCTTACTTGCTGACTTATGTCCGCACTATAACACAGCAAATATTCCGTGATAACCAAATTTATTTGACCTTCTGTCACTCAAAACAAAACTTAAGTTCGACTACACAACACTTCGCTGGCTGTAGCGCCAAGGAGAAATCAGAATCACTAGTAGAGAATACAAGTCCACACCACTGCCAACCAGTCGATACCGGCGCGTCGCAAGTTCCCAGCCAGGGAGGCCACAGTACGGTTCGGTCGTCGTGAATCCAGCAGCCGGGTAGTAACACAGTCATCGGCGAAGATTGAACTGGTTAAACGGGCTCAGGGAGCTCGCTTAAATCCGCAGGTCCGGCCAATCAGAGTGTTGGTAGATGGCGCCGTTATATGGTTGCTCACTCTGGTGGCAAGGGCAGTGCCACCAGGGTAATCCGTATCTATAATGATGTGTACGCTGCCACTAACCCCGCGACGAAGCGTTCACTTGAGCTAGTTGTTGACATCGTGTGCGGCACCAGCGATACTCGCTGTGTGCCGCATGTGTTGTAGCACGCCGCGCCGAGTTGACGGCTGCTGTGCGGAGGCCGATACGACACTGACAGTCTTTTTGTTGTGCCTATCTGCGACTGAGCATCTCCGCTATAAGGTAAGCAGAAAATGTCCTTTTCCTAATATTGTCTTTATTCCATCCTGGATTTTGCATTGTTCCATTAGAGGGAAATATTTTCTTCTGTTAGTGTGTTTAAAATACTACATCTTAAATGAAAACTCATGTTTCAGTTTTTGGTCGGGCAAAGAATTTGAATCAAACTGTTATGCTGAAATTCTGAACAAATGGCAGTGTCACAGGGCCACTTGCAGTATCTTCCAGGTATTTAGGCCAGGTAAAGCCACATGTTACACACGACTTATTCCTTCTAGGTACAGGTGTTAGCCTCTGCATGGAATCGAATGTAAGGGCGTACACACAAAGCAAGCAGGTTATTGACATGTCTCGCCTTCAGTTGCTTGTTTAATAAAACCCTATTTCAGGATTTTCTCACATCTACATCTAAATCTTCATGGCTACTCTGCAATTCACACTTAAGTGCCTGGCAGAGAGTTCATCGAACCATTTTCATACTACTTCTCTACCATTCCACTCTCGAATGGCCTGTGGGGAAATAGGAACACCCAAATCTTTTTGTTTGAGCTCTGATTTCTCTTATTTTATTATGATGATCATTTCTCCCTACGTAGGTGGGTGTCAACAAAATATTTTCACACTTGGAAGAGAAAGTTGGTCATTGAAATTTCATAAATAGATCTCGCTGCAAAGAAAACCGCCTTTGCTTCTGTGACTGCCACCCCAACTAACGTATCATATCAGTGACACTCTCACCCCTATTGCGCGATAACGTGAAACGAGCTGCCCTTCTTTGCATTTTTTCGATGTCCTTCGTCAATTGTACCTGGTAAGGATCCCTCACCGTGCAGCAATATTCCAGCATAGGATGGACAAGTGTAATGTAGGCTGTCTCTTTAGTGAGTTTGTTCTGCCAACAAATCAGTCTTTGCTTCGCCTTCCCCACAACATTATGTATGTGGTCTTTACAATTTAAGTTGCTCGTAATTGTAATTCCTAGGTATTCAATTGCAATTGAATTAGAGGTTAAGCATGTTCCTGAGGTTAAGTATTGTAGATGCTACCATGTTTTGGCCAGATAAATTAATTTGAATGTGACAAAAAGAGAAAAGTGTGTGTGTTACTCAAAACTCACCACTGAGAACGCTTCTCTGCCGAGAAAAAAATGGATTAAGAAGTCTAGGTAAAATAAATCACAAATTCTGTTGGAATTTTGCTGGAATTCTGTACCTCAGTATACTTTTATTAATCAATGCACTGGATTGAAACTTGCCAAATGATCTTGTTCCAACATGATATGGAAAAAAAAAAAAAGAAATTACCTATCGTTGTACCCTGAAATGAGAAATGTTCTGCCCACTATCCTTCCCATCCCTCCTACAGTGGTATTCCACCGTACAACAAACCTACACAATACAATCGTCCATCCTTACACAACCCCTGCTTCCAATCTCTCACCTCGTAGCTCATATCCCTATAGCAGACCTAGATGCAAGACCTGTCCCATACATCCTCCTACCACCACCACCTACTCCAGTCCAGTCACTAACATCACCTATCCCATCAAAGGCAGGGCTACCTGTGAAACCAGTCATGCAATTTACAAGCAAAGCTGCAACCACTGTGGTGCATTCTATGTACGCATGACAACCAACAAGCAGTCTGTCCACACGAATGGCCACCGACAAACTGTGGCTGAGAGACAAGTGGACCACCCTGTTGCTGAACACGCTGCCAAACATAATGTCCCTCATTTCAATGAATGATTCACAGTCTATGCCATATGGATCCTTCCAACACAAGCTTTTCTGAATTGCACAGGTGGGAACTTTCCCTGCAATACGTCATACATTCCCCTAACCCTACTGGCCTCAACCTTTGTTAGTCACTGTCCTCACCCACCCAGCCCCCTCCCTGTTCCCATTCCAGCACTACACAGCTGTAATTTCATCGTCACACCAAGTCTTTTAATTTCTTCTTTTTATTTCTCTCCATTCTGCTATCTTCCCCCCCCCCTCCCCTTTCTCTCCTGCCCTTCATCTAAACTGCATCACTTCACTGTCCACCACACCCATCATAGTATCCCTCCCCCTCCTTACCCCCACCCAGTCGCCACTCCCATCATGCGCTAGTGCTGCTACTCGCAGTGTGATTTCAATTGCTTGAGAGTGCAGTCGTGTGTGTGAGTTGCATTAGTGTGAGTGAGTGAGTGAGTGAGTAAGTGTGTGTGTGTGTGTGTGTGTGTGTGTGTGTGTGTGTGTGTTTATTAATGACAAAGGCCTTAATGGCCGAAAGCTATAATTGTGTGAATGTTTTTGTTGTGCCTATTGTGACTCAGCATATCTGCTATATGGTGAGTAGCAACTTTCCTTCTCTAATATTGTTACATTCCATCCTGGACTTTCCATTGTTTTATTAACATATAAATATGTCTGATGAACTACATTATTTGTAGGTGAAAATGTTCAGTCCTCCAGTCTTTACAGGGATAGGATTTGAAGTAATTTTTTTCCTTTTCTCAGATCATTGAGGTGTAGAATCACAGTTACTCATTGTTAATAGTACACTGGGATAAAGGATTCCACTGAAATTGAAACAGAGCTGGGGATTTATTTTTCCCAGACTTGTTACCCCTTTTCTTTCGGAGAATAATCTTCTGTGGTTAGTTTTGAGAAACACCTACTTTTCTCTTGGCAATGTGTTAACTTTTTCTGAAACACAGCAGTGTTTACACAACTTAAGCTCATTGATGTGCTAATGCAGTTGCAACTGCGGTGGAATCCTGAGGCAGTAGATTATTAAACAAGCAAATGAGGACAAAACATGTCCCTAACTTATGAAAAAGTTAATTGCCAGTGTAAGAATAAATGTGTAATTTCTTCAATTACGTTGCTGGAAACCCACACCAATTTGCATTTCACCTGTTGATGGGAGAACCAAATGAAATCAATTTAGTCAGTTGTTGGAAAACAATTGACTGATTTGGCTGTAGTTTTACATATAATTTAGATTATATTGTTGTTTATTAATTTCTTTCAAGTCAAACCAGTGTGAGGGAGCAAGTGAATGAAAATGGTCAACACCATTTGTTGCAGTTTTGCATATTAACTGCATTATTCATTCATTCTCTCTCTCTCTCTCTCTCATTTTTTTAAAAGTAGAATCAGCTGTAGTTTCTCTGTTGGCTTGTAACACAATAGCTTAGACATTACATACGTTTTGTTGATTCATTTAGCTTCCTATTTTGTTCAACATCCCATCGTTCAACTTCTGCAATTACTGTATGATTAATTCGATACTGTAATGAAGTATAATCTCTGTAATGATCTTTTGTCTTCCTCATATATTCTCTTTGGTTATTTTTAAAATTAAATAATTTTATTTAAATAATTTTGTGTATATGCAAATGTTCTGTTTTATTTAAAATGTTTGTTTGCCGTTATGTAAACTGCTGACCTTCACTTATGGTTCTTAGTTACTTTGTTTGTAAAATATGTTGTGGTTCCCCTCGGAAACGGAACTGTGTAGCGCGCGCAAATTGTGGTTGGCCTAGGTAGAAAAGGTGGAATTGAGAGTCAGTCGAGGATGAGGTACCGAACTATCAACTGCTCATGCAAAAGTTAGGTATTGTGCTGGTACCGAGAGAGGCTTTTCCTGACGCTTTCCAATGCCTTGGATGGGTGGATAAAGAGCTGGAACTATTCTAGAATTGGTATCTATCATCGCCACCAAGAAATGACAGAGTCCAGCAACTCTACCTGCAAATCCACCTACCAACATGCAATCGCCACCACATTGCGCAATCACTGTAATGGAACACTATAGTAATGTACAGTGAAGGATCAACTCATAGGATGTTATAGTGAACACAAGTATAAGGTAAAATTTTACTGAACTCTTGTACCTACTGTGATTTATTCTCAGTCACATATCCACTTAGGGTCACTCCCACACTAAAGTATTTACTGAGTGTCCTTTATTGAAGGCATATTAAAATTAATATGGCATTAGAGTGTGCTAAAATTGTTGTGGCGTAACAAGACGGCTATGCCACACTGAAGTAGCCGAAAGGCACGCGTAATCTCACTTAGGCTAGAGAAAGGTCTGAAACAGGATACGTAATAAATGGTAGCAAGAAAAGTACGTAGCTGCTATTATACTTAACTTTTAATCCTTCATTGGTATACAGCATTGCTTGAGGATACAAGTGAGACTCTATCTTAAATTGGTTAATGGCGCCTTGCTAGGTCGTAGCCATTGACTTAGCTGAAGGCTATTCTAACTGTCTCTCGGCAAATGAGAGAAAGGCTTCGTCAGTGTAGTCGCTAGCAAAATCGTCGTACAACTGGGGCGAGTGCTATTCCGTATCTCGAGACCTGCCTTGTGGTGGCGCTCAGTCTGCGATCACACAGTGGCGACACGCGGGTCCGACATGTACTAAATGGACCGCGGCCGATTTAAAGCTACCACCTAGCAAGTGTGGTGTCTGGCGGTGACACCACAAAAATTAATATTGTTTGTTGAAAGGATGTTACAAATGTCTCAAATTTGTGTTTCACTGCAGTTAAAGTTCAGAACTGCAACTGTTGAGAGTTATATGTTCATGCTTGCTAAGTGCTTGTTTCTCTAGTGTATTGAAAGTGTGTTTAGTTTGCTCTGCTACAGTGGTCAAGATTAAGGACCCCCTCCATTGAAAGTAGTTAAAATGCACAAAGTTACTTAATTATGGAAAGTTTTAATTACTCTTGCTATTCAAGCCAAATTCTGTACAATATTGGGTTCCTCTTGTGTATTGAAAGTGCATATTAATAATGTAATAGGATCCACAGTTTATCCTTTATGCTCATGACAAATAACAATTAATAGAAAGACAACTATCTATGATAACAGTAACTTCTTTATTCTAAAGACAGTGAGAAGTAATTTGTTAGTGAAATACATTTAACTTTCATTGTAAACAGAAAAGTATTTAGCTGAGAGAGACTTAACATATGACCAGTTCATAATTTTGCAGTAAACTACATTTACAATTTTTTGTCAGATAGGAAAATGTTTGAAAGGTAATACTGAACCTATGTCCAATTTATGATGCCACAGTGAATATTAATAGTAGTGTTATAAAGACTATTCAGTTTGAATAAGCCCTGAAAGAAATAGTGTTACTGTTATCTGTTATATTTATGCAAATAGTTTGTTCTGCTCTGACAGATCCAACCTTACCGTGAACATACTGTACTCAGGTGCCAGAGTTCATTGCACTCGCAGGTGGCAAAGTACAGGTTGTGTTTCCCCGTTAAAGCTACTCGTACCTATTTTCTTGAACAAGAATGTCAATCATTCTCTTGCCTAATTAGGATGGCGACTGTTTTCTTTGTTCTTTGAACAGTGTAAATAGGTAAAATATTGTTTGTTACTGTTTAAATATTTATGTAATTCTGACTTTCACTTCCGATAAGCTATCTCCGTTACGTATTTCACGGTCAACAAAAACAACACTGCTCTGTTGCTTTAGGTTTAACAAAATGGTTCCATTTTATGATCTACTTCCCACTTTAAGGTTATGGTACAGCAGTAGCAGACAGTAGTGTTATAAGCTGAACTATGTATTCAATCAAATGAAACCACTCTTTAGTGTTCTATTTGACTGAGCTAACCATTCATTCTTCTGAGTGAAACCAGTCTGTAGCACTTTCATCATCTGAACTAAGGCAGTGGTATATAACTGGGGTCAACATACCACTGAAGTGTAGCCCTGCTCCAGTGGTACATGAAGACATCTCAGGGGTACACGAAAGTTAAAATAACCAATATACATATCTACTTAGTTATGTATTGAGCAGAACAATTCTTCTGTCCACCACTGAAAACTGATTAATAGATTGCTGTGGATTAAATTGTTCCAGATGCAATTAACAAGTAACTTGTTTAGCTGCATATTGTCGACGGTACAAGGTCGGGCATAAAAGTCCACTTGGGGGCACGCGAAGAAGAAAGAAACACTGGCAAATTTAAGCGACTTTTACTCAAAAGGTGTAATGATGTCCGGTAACTATAAACGATTTCAATCTAGCCCTTTCAAAACTGCACGTGTCGCCCACGCGCTCCACCTCAGCCTCCTGCCGTTGCCACTGCTGCCGAGAGAGCAGCTGGTGCGAGGAGGTGGCCTGCCATTGCACTGTGCAGCCACCAGGGCTACCTCCTCGTGCCAGCTCTCCACCTCGCAGCAGCAGGAGCCGGCCAGCAGCATCGACACACAATTGGAAAAAAGCTGAAATCACTCAAACTCGGCAGCTAATCTAAAACATGCACATAACACACATAGCCGGCACTCACAATAAGTGAAACCACTCCAAAACAGAGTGAGTGAAAAACATTCCAAATAACTGACACGGCCACAGAGAGTAGTTTCATTCGACTGGAAAAAAAAAACAAACAAAACAAAACAACAACAACAACTGAACAGAACAAAGAGAACTGACTCACCAATCGGTTGTCCCACTGCTAGCACCACCAGCTATCGATGGCCTTACAAAATACATTACTTCATAGAAAAATGTACTTTTACTTGTATCTCATGGTACATGAGAAACTTTTGGATGTTGACCATAAGCCACATACTCTCCTCCTCCTCCTGTGCTGTCATTTGCCAAAAATTTGTTTCAATACTTTAAAGCATTTGACAATATTATGAAAAGGATAGATTGCTACTCACCATATAGTAGAGATGTTGAGTCACAGATAGGCACAACAAAAACACTGTCAATGTAAGCTTTCAGCTAAAAGGCATTCATAGGAACTAGACAACATACAATATGTGATCAAAAGTATCCGGACACTCACAAAAACATACGTTTTTCATATTAGGTGCATTGTGCTGCCACCTACTGCCAGGTACTCCATATCAGTGACCTCAGTAGTCATTAAACATCACGAGAGAGCAGAATGGGGGTGCTCTGCAGAACTCGAGGACTTTGAACGTGGTCAGATGATTTGGTGTCACTTGTGTCATACGTCTGTATGTGAGATTTCCAAACTCCTAAATATCCCTAGGTCCATTGTTTCCAATCTGATAGTGAAGTGGAAATGTGATGGGACACGTGCAGCACAAAAGCGTTCAGGCCAACCTTGTCTGCTGACTGACAGACCGCCGACAGTTGAAGTGGGTCGTAATGTCTAATAGGCAGACATCTATCCAGATCATCATACAGGATTTCCAAACCGCCTCAGGATCCACTGCAAGTACTATGACAGTTAGGTGGGAGGTGAGAAAACTTGGATTTCATGGTCGAGTGGCTGTTCATAAGCCAGACATCACGCCAGTAAATGGACAATTGAACAGTGCAAAAACATTGTGTGGAGTGAAGAATCACAGTAACACCCCTGTAATGGACTAGCCTGGCAGCCCTGACCTGAAACCTATAGAACACCTTTGGGATGTTTTGGAATGCTGAGTTCGTGCCAACATTGATACCTCTCCTGAGTGCAGTACTCAGCAAAGAATGGGCTGCCATTCCCTGAGAAACCCTCCACCACCTGATTGAACATATGCCTGCGAGAGTGGAAGCTGTGATCACGGCTAAGGGTGGGCCAACTCTATACTGAATTCCAGCATTCCTAATGGAGGGCACCACGAACTTGTAAGTGATTTTCACCCAGGTGTCCAGATAGTTTTGATCACACCGCGTACATACACACACTCATGGAAAAACAGTCTCTGGCTGCCTAGGCCAGACTGTGCATACCAGTGCATGATGGGAGAAGCAAACTGGGTGGTAGGGGTTAGGAATAGTCTGGCACAGGGCAGATGAGGGATAGCAGGGTAGGCGTGGGGGGCAGTAAAGTGCTGCCTATGGGAGCGTACCAGGATGAGGTGGAGAGAAGGTAGGACAGCTAGGTGCAGCCGGAAGGTTAGATGGATGATGGGGCTGAGGGAGGGAGTCAGCAGGAAAGGAGAAAAGTAAAAAGACTACCAGTGTGTCGGAGGAAGAGAGGGTTGTGTAGTGATGGAGTGGGAACAGGAAAGGGGATAGGTGGGTGTAGTACAATGACAAATGAATGGTGAGGTCACGAGGGTTACAGGAATGTAATATACACTGCAATTCAGAGAAGATGTTGACAGCAAGAATCCAGATGACATGGGCCATGAAGCAGTCACTGAAATGAGGAACAGTGTTGGGCAGTGTGCGCAGCAACGGGGTACTCCGGCTGTTTCTTGGCCACAGTTTTTCAGTGGCCATTAATTCGGACAAACAGCTTGTTCCAATAATAAAATACCAACAGCCGTTATTTTGGTTTTATTTGTTATGCAAGAAGTTTAGGCATTACATTATGCCATCTTCAGGCCTGCATATATCGAGTAACCTTCATGTTAGAAACCAGTGCAGCACTGTCAACTGCTATCGTGAAGATTTTTTTTCCACGAGCATGTGTGCTCCTTTGACAGTTGACAGTGCTGCACTGGTTTCTAACACGAAGGTTACTCGATATATGCAGCCTGAAGATGGCATAATGTAATGCCAAAACTGGTTGTGTAGCAAATAAAACCAAAATAACGGCTGTCGGTATTCTATTATTGGAAATTGACCAGCTGAAGTCCCGCATTCTGGACATAGGATGAAGTTACATTTATTAAGCAGCTTGTTGGTTGTCATGCCCTCATAGAATGCAGCACAATGGTTGTAGTTTAGCTCACATGATTTGTTTCATAGGTAGCCCTGCCTGTGATGGGATAAATGCTGCTTGTGACCAGACAGGAGTAGGTGGAGGTGGTGGAGGTGGGGGTGGTGGTGGTGGTGGTGGTGGTGGGAAGATTTACAGGAGGGTCTTGCATCTAGGTCTGTTACAGAGATATGAGCCATGAGGCAAGGGGGCGGGAGCAAGAGTTATGTAGGGATGGACAAGGATACTGCATAGGTTCAGTGGGCGGCAGTATACCATTGAGGGAGGGATGGGAAGGGTATTGGGTAGGGCATTTCTCATTTCAGGGCACAATAAGATGTAGTCGAAACCCTGTTGGAGAATGTGATTCAGTTGCTCCAGTTCAATGTGGTACTGAGTACTGGGGGAATGGTAAGGCACTGGGAGAAAGGGGGAGGGGGTGATTGAAGGGATAAGGCATGGGAGATCTGTTTCTGTACAAGGTTGGGAGGGCAATTATGGTCTGTGAAGGTCTTAGTGAGACCCTTGGTATATTTCAAAAGGGACTCCTCGTCACTACAGATGAGATGGTCACAGATCGCTAGACTGAACCATTTAAGTGGTATGAGGTATGTTACAGATAGTTCAGTCTTACTGTATTGTTTATATTTGCAGATGGAAGTGAGTGCACTTTCTTGAGAAAGAAGATAGATATAGGTGTTCTCTGAAGATGAAAAGAAAATTCAATGACTGCTACATTACATATGAAAGACCTAATGTGCAGCAAATGTTAAATTCACATTGACTTCTATTCCTCATTGCTCACTATTCAAAATTTGTGTTGTGAGTTACTTAATTTTCATATATCAGAATAAAAAGGACCAAGGAGATAGGCATTTCACCGTAAAGCTGAGAAATAAGGTTATAAGACTGAAAGGATCCTTTTTTAACTAAGCATTATCTTTCAAATTGTCTGACAAAGTTTTCAGAGCAGTCAGTGTGCTTGTGAGATTCTACTCATTCTGCTACTGCTTCAGCCTGACTGGAAGGTTAACCAACATTCTCTGTGTGGACTTGTAGGTGCATGTAACTGTGCTTGCGGGGGAGCAGGTGCTAAACAAGCAGACTGTGTGCCTCACACTAACAAATGCAATCCGTTTACTGATTTAGCAGATTGCAAGTGTTACACTACTTCCCTGGTATGAGAGATGGGAATTTTTATTGAAACATAACCACAGATGTACTGATGCACAAACTTACTATTTGTTGTAAATATTTACAATGGGTCTGGAAATCAAAATACAGCCATCACCTAGTTTGAAGAAAACACTGATGAATACTAAACATTCGTCAATATCAATGATCTTCATAGAGAATGAATCTTTTATTCTGCAGTGTTCAGCTTCAGCTCAGCTACAGAAGACATGTTTGGCACATAAAAACAACTTGTCACAGCTAAGGAAATACTACAATGGTAAGGCCAAAATGAATACCAGGTGTATCGGTATGAAATGATCGTTAAGATACAAATGTGTCGATAGGGAGCATTTGTTGTGAATGAGCCTTAATTTCTTTTTGTTTGGTTGGTATGACATCTGTCAAAGATATTTAATATACATCAAGTCATCAAACAAACAACATCATATGTTTTCATCGTATTAACAATGTCGAATTTTGTACCAGAAAGTGATGATTTGTGGAAAGCATTAAATTTTTGTTTTCATTTGAAAAACAGTGCTGCAGAGTCGCATCGAATGATTGTCGACGCATATGGTGATCATGCTCTATCAGAAGCAACATGCAAAAGATGGTTTCAACAGTTCAGACATAATGATTTTGATGTAAGAAATGAAGAACATGGAAGACCACCAAAAAAGTTCGAAGACGCCGAACTGCAAGCAATATTGGATGAAGATGATACTTTGAGTCAGAAGCAAATGGCAGCAATGGTAAATGTTGCACAACAAACAATTTCTGACCGTATGAAAGCTATGGGAAAGATCCAAAAGTGTGGAAAATAGGTGCCACATGATTTGAATGAAAGACAGATGGAAAACCGAAAAACCATTTGTCAAATTTTGCTTCAAATACATGAAAGAAAATCAGTTGCATCGAATAGTTGCTGGTGATGAAAAATGGATTTATTTTAAGAATCCTAAATGGGAAAAATCATGGGTTAATCCGGGACACCCATCAACATCGATTGCAAAACCAGATCGATTCAGCAAGAAGACAATGCTCTGTGTTTGGTGGGACCAGTAAGGTGTGGTGTATCATGAGCTTCTAAAACTCAATGAAACTGTGAATACTAATCGCTACAGACAACAAATGATCAATTTGAACTATGCATTGATTGAAAAAAGATGATGATAACCCAGAAGACATGGCAAAGTAATTTTTTTACAGGGCAATGCACCTGCACACAAAGCAAAACTGGTTCATGATACAATCAAAACACTTGGCTGGGAGCTGCTACGCCACCTGCAGTATTCACCAGACTTGGCCCCTTCCGACTACCACTTGTTTTCATCAATAGGATACGCATTGGCTGAGGAACACTTCAATTCCTATGAAGAAGTCGACATATGGGTGTCTGATTGGTTTGCTTTAAAAGACCAACATTTCTATTGGCATGGTGTCCACAAATTGCCAGAAAGGTGGTCAAAATGTATAGAAAGCAATGGTCAGTAATTTGAATAAAATGTTTTTACATTTAAATTCAAAATTAGTGTTTCATTTTCTCAAAATACGCTCATTTCATAACGGTACACCTGATATTTGCTGCAGATTTCACCAGAACACAAATTTTAAAAATTGGATAATAAGCAAAAAATGCAATGCAGATGATTTTTAAAAAGGCATTATGTTTGCAGATGACGTGGCATACTAATTTAGTCCTGTGTCTGATTCTGGTTAGTAGCCTCAGGACACCCACAATGTAAAATAAAAGGTATATGATAACAAAATCTCATGTCCCTTATTCCTTAACCTAAAAATAACCCGTATGTACGAGGGCAGTTCAATAAGTAATGCAACACATTTTTTTTCTCGGCCAATTTTGGTTGAAAAAACCGGAAATTTCTTGTGGAATATTTTCAAACATTCCCGCTTCGTCTCGTATAGTTTCATTGACTTCCGAAAGGTGGCAGCGCTGTACGGAGCTGTTAAAATGGCGTCTGTAACGGATGTGCGTTGCAAACAACGGGCAGTGATCGAGTTTCTTTTGGCGGAAAACCAGGGCATCTCAGATATTCATAGGCGCTTGCAGAATGTCTACGGTGATCTGGCAGTGGACAAAAGCACGGTGAGTCGTTGGGCAAAGCGTGTGTCATCATCGCTGCAAGGTCAAGCAAGACTGTCTGATCTCCCGCGTGCGGGCCGGCCGTGCACAGCTGTGACTCCTGCAATGGCGGAGCGTGCGAACACACTTGTTCGAGATGATCAACGGATCACCATCAAACAACTCAGTGCTCAACTTGACATCTCTGTTGGTAGTGCTGTCACAATTGTTCACCAGTTGGGATATTCAAAGGTTTGTTCCCGCTGGGTCCCTCGTTGTTTAACCGAACACCATAAAGAGCAAAGGAGAACCATCTGCGCGGAATTGCTTGCTCGTCATGTGGCTGAGGGTGACAATTTCTTGTCAAAGATTGTTACAGGCGATGAAACATGGGTTCATCACTTCGAACCTGAAACAAAACGGCAATCAATGGAGTGGCGCCACACCCACTCCCCTACCAAGAAAAAGTTTAAAGCCATACCCTCAGCCGGTAAAGTCATGGTTACAGTCTTCTGGGACGCTGAAGGGGTTATTCTGTTCGACGTCCTTCCCCATGGTCAAACGATCAACTCTGAAGTGTATTGTGCTACTCTTCAGAAATTGAAGAAACGACTTCAGCGTGTTCGTAGGCACAAAAATCTGAACGAACTTCTCCTTCTTCATGACAACGCAAGACCTCACACAAGTCTTCGCGCCCGAGAGGAGCTCACAAAACTTCAGTGGACTGTTCTTTCTCATGCACCCTACAGCCCCGATCTCGCACCGTCGGATTTCCATATGTTTGGCCCAATGAAGGACGCAATCCGTGGGAGGCACTACGCGGATGATGAAGAAGTTATTGATGCAGTACGACGTTGGCTCCGACATCGACCAGTGGAATGGTACCGTGCGGGCATACAGGCCCTCATTTCAAGGTGGCGTAAGGCCGTAGCATTGAATGGAGATTATGTTGAAAAATAGTGTTGTGTAGCTAAAAGATTGGGGAATAACCTGGTGTATTTCAATTCTGAATAAAACAACCCCTGTTTCAGAAAAAAAATGTGTTGCATTACTTATTGAACTGCCCTCGTATGTATGTATTTCAGGTAAACAATTACAAAAAACAACTGAGGGTGCCATAACTGTGATGATACATTTGGATGATGTAACAAAACAATAATTTGTGTACTTGCAAAAAGGCGGACCCACCCTTAATAAATTATAATTTTTCTACGAGCACAGGAATTGAGCTCCAAACTCCAATATGATATGTGTCAACTACTTCTGATGTGGACTCGAACCCAAGCCCTCACCTTTTACAAACTGTGTCCTACCTGAATGAGCTATCCTGGCACAAATCACAATCCACACTTACAGCTACACATGCTCCAGTACTCTTATGCTACAGTTCACACACTGCTGCAATTCCACTCTTGGGATTGCTTCATAAGGGTGCTTAGGTGTATGGCAATTAGAATGATGACAAATTTAAAAAAATATATATACAGAATACTTCATTTAATTTGTTGTTTGTTGTTGTGGTCTTCAGTCCAGAGACTGGTTTGTTGTAGCTCTCCATGCTACTCCATCCTGTGCAAGCTTCTTCATCACCCAGTACTTACTGCAATCTACATCCTTCTGAATCTGCTTAGTGTATTCATCTCTTGGTGTCCCTCTACAATTTTTACCCTCCACGCTGCCCTCCAATGCTAAATTGGTGATCCCTTGATGCCTCAAAACATGTCCTACCAACCGATCCCTTCTTCCAATCAAGTTATGCCACAAACTTCTCTTCTCCCCAATCCTATTCAGTACCTCCTCATTAGTTACGTGATCTACCCACCTTATCTTCAGCATTCTTCTGTAGCACCACATTTCGAAAGCTTCTATTCTCTTCTTGTCCAAACTGGTTATCGTCCACGTTTCACTTCCATGCATGGCTACACTCCATTCAAATACTTTCAGAAACGACTTCCTGACACTTAAATCTATACTCAATGTTAACAAATTTCTCTTCTTCAGAAACACTTTCCTTGCCATTGCCAGTCTACATTTTATATCCTCTCTACTTCGACCATCATCAGTTATTTTGCTTCCCAAATAGCAAAACTCCTTTACTACATTAAGTGTCTCATTTCCTAATCTAATTCCCTCAGCATCACCCGACTTAATTCGACTACATTCCATTATCCTCGTTTTGCTTTTGTTGATGTTCATGTTATATCCTCCTTTCAAGACACTGTCCATTCCGTTCAACTGCTCTTCCAATTCCTTTGCTGTCTCTGACAGAATTACAATGTCATCGGTGAACCTCAAAGCTTTTATTTCTTCTCCATGGATTTTAATACCTACTCCGAATTTTTCTTTTGTTTCCTTTACTGTTTGCTCAATATACAGATTGAATAGCATTGGGGAGAGGCTACAACCCTGTCTCACTCCCTTCTCAACCACTGCTTCCCTTTCATGCCCCTCGACTCTTGAAACTCAACATTGTTAAAAGCTTTCTCTAAGGCTACAAATGCTAGGAACGGAGGTTTCCCTTTCCTTAATATTTCTTCTAAGATTAAGTCGTAAGGTCAGTATTGTCTTACGTGTTCCAATATTTCTACGGAATACAAACTGATCTTCCCCGAGGTCGGCTTCTACCAGTTTTTCCATTCGTCTGTAAAGAATTTGTGTTAGTATTTTGCAGCTGTGACTTATTGGGATTGGAATTATTATATTCTTCTTGAAGTCTGAGGATATTTCGACTGTCTCATACATCTTGCTCATCAGACAGTAGAGTTTTGTCAGGACTGGCTCTCCCAAGGCCGTCAGTAGTTCTAATGGAATGTTGTCTACTCCCGGGGCCTTATTTTGACTCAGGTTTTTCAGTGCTCTGTCAAACTCTTCATGCAGTATCGTATCTCCCATTTCATCTTCACCTACATCCTCTTCCATTTCCATAATATTGCCCTCAAGTACATCGTCCTTGTATAGACCCTCTATATACTCCTTCCACCTTTCTGCTTTCCCTTCTTTGCTTAGGACTGGGTTTCCATCTGAGCTCTTGATATTCATACAAGTGGTTCTCTTCTCTTCAAAGGTCTCTTTAATTTTCCTATAGGCAATACCTATCTTACCCGTAGTGATATATGCCTCTACATCCTTACATCTGTCCTCTAGCCATCCCTGCTTGGCCATTTTGCACTTCCTGTTGATCTCATTGACATTTGTATTCCTTTTTGCCTAGTTCATTTGGGGCATTTTCATATTTTCTCCGTTCATCAATTAAATTCAATATCTCTTCTGTCACCCAGGTATTTCTACTAGCCCTCATCTTTTTACCTACTTTGTCCTCTGCTGCCTTCACAATTTCATCTCGCAAAGCTACCTGTTCTTCTTCTACTGTATTTCCTTCCCTAATTCTTGTCAAATGTTCCCCAATGCTCTCTCTGAAACTCACTACAACCTCTGGTTCTTTCAGTTAAACCAGGTCCCATCTCCTTAAATTCCTACCTTTATGCAGATGGATCAGTTTCAGTCAACAGTTCATAACTAATAACTTGTGGTCAGAGTCCACATCTGCCGCTGGAAATGTCTTACCATTTAAAACCTGTTTCATAAATCTCTGTCTTACCATTACATAATCTACCTGAAACCTTCCAGAGTCTCCACACCTGTTCCCTGTATATAACCTACCTTCATGATTTTTGAACCAAGTGTTAGCTATGATTAAGTTATGCTCTGTGCAAAATTCTACCAGGCGGCTTCCTCTTTCATTTCTTACCCCCATTCCATATTCTCCTACTAAGTTTCCTTATCTTCCTTTTCCTACTCTCGAATTCCAGTCACCCATGACTATGAAATATTCATCTACCTTCACTACCTGAATAATTTCTTTTATCTATCACACATTTCATCAATTTCTTCATCATCTGCAGAGCTAGTTGGCATATGAACTTGTACTACTGTAGTAGGTATGGGCTTCGTGTCTATCTTGGCCACAATAATGTGTTCACTATGCTGTTTGTAGTAGCTTACCCACACTCCTATTTTTTTATTCATTGTTAAACCTACTCCTGCATTACCCCTATTTGATTTTGTATTTATAATCCTGTATTCATCTGACCAAAGTCCTGTTCCTCCTGTCACCGAACTTCACTAATTCCCACTATATCTAACTTTAACCTATCCATTTCCCTTTTTAAATTTTCTAACCTACCTGCCCGATTACGAGATCTGACACTCCACGCTCCGATCCGTAGAACGCCAGTTTTCTTTCTCCTGATAACGACATCCTCCTGAGTAGTCGGATATCCGAATGGGGGACTATTTTACCTCCAGAATATTTTACCCAAGAGGATGCCATCATCATTAACCATACAGTAAAGCTGCATGTCCTTGGGAAAAATTATGGCTGTAGTTTCCCCTTGCTTTCGACCGTTCGCAGTACCAGCACAGCAAGGCCGATTTGGTTAGTGTTACAAGACCAGATCAGTCAATCATCTAGACTGTTGCCCCTGCAACTACTGAAAAGGCTGCTGCCCCTCTTCAGGAACCACACGTTTGTCTGGCCTCTCAACAGATACCCCTCCGTTGTGGTTGCACCTACAGTATGGCCACCTGTATCACTGAGACACACAAGCCTCCCCACCAACGGCAAGGTCCATGGTTCATGAGGGGGATTAATTTATATGTTTCTAATTTTGTGTAGAATCTTATGTGACACACTGTCAAAAAAGTAAAGTCCTTTGTCTCAGTATCGGTCAATGTTTCTGTAATGATTTTTCTGATGTTTCACTAGCACTAGTGAATGTATCATAAAAGATACATGCTCCACAACTGTTGGTGGACCATCAACAATGGAAGGCGGATCTCCAATAGTTTTATACGGGCAAACTTCTGTTCTTCCTCTGTATGGTAAGCAGTGGTCTGCCATGCTCTTTCTTACTTGTCCTGCATGAGAATTTCTTTTTAATCCTGTAACAACTTACCGCACAGTAGAGCAAGATATTCATGTTATACATCAGCAGGCAGAAGCAGTTACCACATGCTGCTTCTGTAATGCTTAAAAACTTACCTTTAAGGTGTAGTCAAAGAATTAACTATCTGCTCTGAAAAACAAAGTTGCAGAATTAATTTTTCTTTTTTGTTTGCAGATAAATGTCTGCTGTCCTGGAACACACTGAAATCCCGAGATCATAGTACCACCGCAAGCTACTACAGGAGCCAAAACAAAATTGTGGAGCGCACAGGGAAAGTGGAAATGGGCTGCACCAATTTGCTTTGGTTACTCTAATAGCTTACTGTCGTCTCGGGATTTCAAGTATGGCCGAGGACAGCAGACATTTATATGTAATGGATTGACGAAATCTATTTTGCAGAAGTCTAATGACCACGTGGTACGAAGAAGTGCTATACATGGAAGTCAAGGGAGACGAAACGAAGCAGTAAAGTGGACTGACCACACGAGTGAGGACCCAGACTGAAAAGATAAGTACATTTGTGTAGAGCTGTTTATTCCTTTTATTATTTTGTGTGTGAAATTTCACAAAAATGACCATTGTGAAAGAGGAAAGTGGTGCTGAATCCGAGCAGGATTGTGAAAATTTGTTAGTCTTTGGGGACGTAGACATGCCGCTAAAAACGGAAGATGAGTCAGTCAAAGAAGCGGATCAAAGTCTTAATTCATCAGAATGTGAGACGTCGGACATTAAATCACTGTTACAAATGATAGAACAATCGTTAGCTTTAAATCAAACTGTTGCAGCCTGCTTACAAGCTAATGAAGATCAATTGCAAAACATGAATCAGACGGTCGTGGACAGTATAAATCAGAAAGTGTCGCGTCTAGAAGGAGCTATGAACAAAAAATTTGATAATGTCTTACTTTGGGGTAATAAACTTTGCAACGATATATCAAAGATAGACAAGAAACTTAGCAAGGCAGAAACAAAGATTTTGGCGGTGGAATCTAAAATGGGAGAAGTAAAATCTAGTCTGAGTAACAAAATTCAGTCTGTAAAAAATGAACTGGTCACAGGCAGAGAGAAAAATGCAAAGTGTTTTGTTAATGTTAATAGTCAAATAGATACATTTGTGTAAATGTAAAAGCTATGGCAGTAGATCTTGAAAGTAGAGTAGACTCGAAACTAAATGTTGTGAATGATAAAGTGGAAACAGTCAGTAACAGTAAAACTCCACGAGATTGAAACTAAGACAGATGTTAGTGAATTAAAAAGTACAGTATCAGAGTTAAACCAAAAGTTTGAAATATTTAGCAATGATGTAGCTAACAAAAATTTTTCTATGAACGCATGTACCTTATTATCCAATATTCCAGTTAAAAACTTTTCTAGTGAGTGTAGTTTGCATCCTGTTGACTTTCTGCAGAGTTGTAGGGACAATTTTTTGCCCAATATGAGTGAAAGTTTCAAAATTAAGTTTGTTAAAAAATTTTTGGATGGGGAATCTTTGTCATGGGCCAATCAAAATTTTTCTATGGACATATCTTATGCAGAATTTGAAATTGAGTTCTTAAAATGGTTCTGGTCTGAAGCTGAACAAGCCAGGATAAAGAGCAAGTTCCTGAATGGACCAAATTATAGAGAAATACAGGGGACTATGAAACAGTTTTGTAAGAATCAACTGAAGAAACTTGTACATTTGAGTAAACCCTTTGATGAGCTCACACAGATAGATGCTTTAAAGAGAAGGTTGCCAACAGATGTGCAATGGGACCTAGTGTATGGACCAGATGACAACATTGAACAATTTTTAAACTATGTGGACAAACTTGACAGGATTATAGACAAAGTGGGGAAACCAAAAAACTATTTCAATCACGCACAAAGAGGTGGGGATCATAGTTGGGGAAACACTAATTTTAACAGGAGGGAAAACAGTAGGCCCAACAACCATAGTTTTCATCATAGGGAACAAAATAGTCACAATATTAATAATAATTTCCATTCAAGGGAAAACTATAATTTCCATTCAAGAGGACAATCTGGGAACAATTGGAACAGAAGTAATAACAGGGAGTCTGAAAACAGGAATTGGCGTGAACATAGTGACACCAGGAGTCAAAATGCTATGGGAAGTCATGAAGTAAAAAACTAGCATGCGCTCCATTGTCGGTCCACATGGTAGGGGCGAAAAGCATAGATAATAGATGGACCAATAACAGTGACTATGTTGCACCAAGAGATATGTCTCAAGTAATGAGTACCGAGCGAGGTGGCGCAGTGGTTAGCACACTGGACTCGCATTCGGGAGGACGACGGTTCAATCCCGTCTCCGGCCATCCTGATTTAGGTTTTCCGTGATTTCCCTAAATCGCTTCAGGCAAATGCCGGGATGGTTCCTTTGAAAGGGCACGGCCGATTTCCTTCCCCATCCTTCCCTCACCCGAGCTTGCGCTCCGTCTCTAATGACCTCGTTGTCGACGGGACGTTAAACACTAATCTCCTCCTCCTCCTCCTCAAGTAATGAGTAGTTATCTTATGAATGTGTACTACCCTCTAAACACAGTACCTGTTAAGAATGAACACATTGGTTGTAATAAAGAGCCAGAGAAAATAATTGACTTAGTTGAATTTTATGAATGGGCAGAAGCTTGTAGTTTGTCAGAGGACCAGCAGGGTAACGATTTAAATGATTTAGGAATTGATGCACTGATGAAGGAACCAGGTGAGCAAATTGTTGACACTGATATAACGAGCAAAGAATTAAGTACACTTGGGTGTGAAAGCAACGTTTTAAGTTTTCGGGAAAGAGAGGTTGATGATTGTAGTATTTGGGAAAATGAAGATTTAATGGTACATGATGAGGGTGAAAAATATTTTGTTTGCTTGAAAGAGGAAATGGAGGCATTAGTTGTTGCGGGAGGAACTGATATGCATGTTGTAGATGTACCCAAGGATGTTATTAACAGTTTAAGTGGTGTTAATGCCAGTGTCACAACCAATAGGCTCTGTAATCCAACATCTTATGAAGGAACCTGGGCAGTTGATAAAGATTCCCTGAACAGTACAACTGACTGTGCAAGTAGGCTACCATTTGCAATGAACAAAGGTGAATTATTTCTTTATAATATGTGGCTAAATAGTGTTGCAATTAAAAATGATAGCAATTTTAGAAAAATGATTCTTAATATGTCTCAAATATTATATCCTGATTGGTGGCAAAACACTAAACATATTATTGTTGAACAACTGAAGGATAAATACCTTAGTGGTGAACAATGTTATATGGGTGAAAATATTTGGATCAATGAAATTATCAATGCAAGTGACAGTGCTAATGATGTGTGTGTTAATGTAATGACCATAGATAATAAAGGTGACAGTAATATAGGTACTTGTAAGTCAGAAAGTCATTGTTTCAGTGAAATTCAAAATGATTTATTGTATGAATATGTTCAGCCTGAAAAAGGTGATGATATAGGTAGTCCGTTCATTAGAGCAAAAGTTGGTACCTGGGAAGGCAAGTGCCTTATAGACACAGGGAGTCAGGTGTCAGGAATATCTGAAATTCTAAGCAAAAAGCTGAAGTGTGAGAAAGATTACATTGAAATGCCAGTCATTGGGGTGAAAATAAGAGGGGCTACAGGAAAACATAGTAAAACTGTGAAAAGACAAACTTTGTTATCTTTTACTATTGAGGGAGTCACATTTACACATGGATGCCTAATTATACCAGGCCTCAGTGAGGACTGTATTCTCGGGATGTCATGGATTCAGAGTGTAGATGCAAGATTTGACTGGGGAGGACAGAAACTTACCATAACACCACCAAATGGGGGGTGTATCTCCACCAAGTTTGTCATATCAAATACAGTTTTGTATAATGATAAATTTAACACTATAAATCTTGTAAAGGAGAAAAGATATGTTGACAAACACATAACAGAGCTAGATTTAAGTGAAGTGGATTTCAACACTCTGGTAAACACTAAGATTTCAGAAGCTAGTGGTCTAAATGATGAGCAAAAACAGGAACTAGAGTCTTTGTTATGGAAATACAGGGATGTCTTTAGCAACATTCCAGGGAAAGTTAGGGGTTACGAATGTACTTTGCTAGTAAGACCACATGACCCATTTTTCATAAAACCATATGGTGTGCCCATAGCAAAACGTACAGCAGTTGAGAAAGAATTACATAAGATGGAAGGGTGTGGCATTATTGAAAGTAGTATCAGTGCTTATAATAACTCACTGGTAGTTGTGTCAAAGAGGGATGGGGGAGTGAGAATAGTTCTTGACTCCAGGCCTTTAAACAAGATCTTATACAGGGAAACAGACCACCCTGAAAGCATTGACAAGCTGTTGCACAAGTTCAAGGACATAAAATTAATGTCAAGTCTAGACTTAACCTCAAGCTTTCACCAAGTACCCTTGGCACCCAAATCTAGGAAATACACTGCTTTTCTTTACAATGGTTGTTGCTATCAGTACTGTGTAGTCCCTTTTGGCTTGAACTCATCGGTAGCAGAATTCATTAGAGCTTTAGACCATGTGCTTGGGCAGGAACTTGTATCCAGATTAGTGATTTATGTAGATGACATTTTAGTAACTGGACAAGATTGGAATGAGCATGTTGGGCTTTTAAGACAGGCATGTGAGAAACTTAGAAGAGGGGGAATGACACTGAAACTGGAAAAATGCAAATTTGCAGTGCCGGAGTTAAAATTTTTGGGGCATGTCATAACAGGAAAAGGAATTTTGGCTGATCCAGACAAAATTAAAGCTATTGCAGAGTTTCCTATACCCCGTAACAGGAAACAACTGAAATCATTTTATGGGCTATGTGTCTTCTACAGAAAATTTGTAAGTAAACAAAGCTTAAACACACCCTATCTAAGTAACTTGTTAAAGAAGGACACTGTTTGGATATGGAGTAAAGATTGTTAAGAGGCTTTTGACATAATAAAAAAGGAACTGAATAACCAGAACCTGTTCCACAGACTAGATTTCAATTTACCTTTCTGTTTACATACTGACAGCAGTGATTATGGGCTAGGTGCTGAATTATTTAAAGTAAAAGAAGTCAATGGGGAGACAAAAATGGTTCAAATGGCTCTGAGCACTATGGGACTCAACTGCTGAGGTCATTAGTCCCCTAGAACTTAGAACTAGTTAAACCTAACTAACCTAAGGACATCACAAACATCCATGCCCGAGGCAGGATTCGAACCTGCGACCGAAGCGGTCTTGCGGTTCCAGACTGCAGCGCCTTTAACCGCACGGCCACTTCGGCCGGCCAATGGGGAGACAGTTCATGCTACAATTGCATTTGCAAGCAGAATGTTACTGAAGCATGAAAAGATCTATACAGTAACAGAAAAAGAGCTATTAGCCATACAGTGGTCATTTTCAAAATTCAGGACCTATTTACTTGGACATAAGGTAATAGTGTACTCTGATCATAAAGCCTTAAGCTATATACAGGAATGCAAGCTCTATCATGATAGGCTTACAAGATGGGCATTCTATTTACAACAATTCAACTTTGAAATTAAGTATATTAAAGGCACTGACAACATAGTTGTGGATGCTCTATCAAGGCTACCAGTAGGAGGGGAAACAGAAATTTTTGATCAGAATAAAGAAAAACAGTTTAAAATGAGGTATGTTAAAGGGGTCACAGATGAAAAAGTTGTTAGATCATTGTGTGATGCAAATTGGAAATTAGTAAAGAGCTGTTTAGGGAAAAAGAACTATGAAAACTTAGACAAGTACTATAAGGTGTTTAAAGGTACTCTGTTTAGGACAACTGATGAAGACTCGGACAACTGGAAACTATGCTGGCCTGAGGAGGAAGCTGAAAGGTTAATTAGGTATACTCATGAGAGCTATGGTCATTGTGGCACACAGAAGTGTATGCAGAAATTACAAGAAAACATATACTTCTACAATATGGCCAAGAAAGTTAGAAAAGAATTGTCAACTTGTGATAAGTGCCAACGAGTCAAAGTAAGTAACAGAAAATGTCTAGGTGAAATGCAAAACATTATTCCTGCACAACCTCTAGACTTAGTCGCTGTTGATTTCTATGGGCCTCTTCCAAGGAGTAGGAGTGGCCACTGCTACATTTTTGTCATGGTGGATGTATTTTCTAAACTAATCAAGTTGTATCCTGTCAGAAAAGCCACAGGTAAAGAGATAGTTACAAAAGTTGAAAAAGACTATTTCTTAAATGTTGGGAAACCAAAAGCAATCTTGTCAGATAACGGTTCTCAGTTTTTGTCAAAAGTTTGGAAAGCCTTTGTTGATAAATCGGGAATCGAACATGTTCAAATATCTGTAATATAATCCATCGTCAAACCCAGCTGAGAGGTATATGCGCGAGATTGGACGTTTATGTCGTACATATTGCAGTCATAAACATCCTAAATGGTACGACCATGTACGAGGCTTTGAAGATGTTATGAACAGCTTGCAGCACACTTCCACAGGATTTTCTCCTTATGAAATTATGTTTCATCTAAAACCAAACAACATTATCACTGAACTCTTAGAATTTCCACCATGCACAATGATGACTATGCAAGAACGTGAAGCCATAGTCAAAGAAACAATGATAAAACGGGGGGAAATTAGAAAAAGACGACATGATGGCAAGATCAAAGCAACCAAGTTTAAAGTAGGAGATTATGTTATAGTAAAATCACATGAGAAATCAAAAATTCTAACTTCTGAAATAAAGAAATTCTTTGATATATACATGGGTCCAGTCGAGATTGTAGAGCATCCACACCCAAATGCATACCTGTTGGTGTATCCTAAATCCAGGAAAGTTCTCGGGCTAAGGAATATTGTTTCGTTGAAATTGTATAAACAGAAGCGATAAGACTAGTCTGAGAAAGTTAAAAGGTGACTCAACAAAAGTTTTTCAACGGAAATTTTGAAATTGTGTACATAAAATATTGTCTGATTTTGATACAGTTTTGTGCCCCTGAAAATGTTTATTATTTGTTTAATATGTATTCACTGTATGAAGTGTTTGCAATGAATTTTCTGTGTAATGTGCTAGCCATGTTAGTTTTTGATATTTCTGTATGTTTATGCAATTTGATTGATGTTTGATAATTTGTGTAATTTTAGTTTGTGTGACTCTCACACCACACTTGTTGAGACATCATTCAAAATGCAAACCACTAATCAGCATTAAATCTGTCTTGCAACAATTAAGTTTTTTTTAATCTTAAAGGCAGAGTCCTAATTACTACACACTTAAGTGCTTGAAATGTCCAACTCTACAAGGAGACAATCATTTTCAGTAAACCACATGAATTACTGTATATTTCTCTCTCAACCACTGCAAATGCATAGGCAGTAATATTTTTAATTTTGATAGATACGTACCATTCCAAAACTTTCATCCAAGATTCTACCTTTGCGCTTTTACTGTGAATATGAACCCTTGTAACAAACTGCCTGTAACTTTATTTTTGAAAACAATTTAATTTTTTTATCCTTGGAGTAATGTCTTTGTGATAAGATTTATATTACATATAAACATTATGTAACCAAAAGGTGATCTCTGTATGTGATTTTTAGATAACATGGCATTATAGTCAATGAAGCGATACAAACAGCTAAGCTTTGGAAACAGACGCACTGCAGGACAAGCAGAAATCAGACCTTTTAACGGACGTCACCTATGTGCAGATGGACAATGTGGGACAGACTGTGAGTAGTGTGAAAAATGGGCAACAAAAGAAAATAAAAGAAGCCTGCAGTTAAAAGTTACAATCTTTCAATGGTTTCATGTGAAGTGCTACAACATTATGTACTCTTCTAAGTGAAAATTGTGAATCATCTTTTGTATTTCATTTACTCTAAGGTTAAAAATTGTATGTTTTCCTTTACTTAATATAACAATTTCAGTATTAGCATAATTAAAAGGAAACAGTCCTATTAAAAATTTTAATTTATTTAAAATAATATTCTTGGCAGTTCCATTATTCTGGTGTCAGAATTTTGTTCGCATTTTCATACTTACAAAATTCTTGGGGGGCTATTGTAATGGAACTGACAAATAGACATCATTTTATTTTATTATACACTAAAGTCGTGTTAAAAAAGCTTTTGCTTAAGATAATACTAAGTTAGGTGTTGCAATCAATAATCGATATTGGAATTGTATGTTCTTTGTAGCTTAAGACCATGATCTTTGGTCTACAACGGGTTTTCGGACACTTGAGTGTTGGCCGCGGTTGAGTGTAGTTGTGTATCTAGTTTTGACAATAAAAGTGTGTTTTTGATACAAAGAAACCGTGGAATACTGCGTCATTTTTCGATAGTCCAGTAATAATTAAAAAACCCGCACCTTTTCTTGGACCCAGAGCAGCAAAGGAATTATCGCCTAGACAACAAGAAGCCACATGGACAACACAGACTCAGCAGCATCAACAAAGGAGACGTCATGGCCAGCTCTACTAAAGTACTATACAGCCATTGGCCGCACCGTAACGGTGTCCTCATGGAGATAAGTTTTCCTGCACAGTAGAGCGGGTTTGTGACATGGGGAAGTGTCTTTCATACTAATGGAACAATAATTTTTGTAACACAGGTCTGGTTTATTTTACTATGACGCCTGTCCTATATTAAAGCTTCCATACTAGAATCTGACAGTTGCAAAATTAATCTAAATACATCTGGCAACACATGAAAAGGCAACTGCTCTTTGGTTAAGAATAGTAATTTGGTATGCAGCTTTACATTTGGCATACATGTGCGGACAATTATTTTTTGAAACAATGGAAACTCTGCTGCCGGAGTTGGTGGAGGTGTGCTTGCTCATGTGTATGAATGGTGTATGTCTCTCTTTTGCTGATGAAAGTTGTGGCCAAAAGCTTTATGATCTGAAATGCAATGAGTATTGAACAATAGGGCGATGAGTCCACATGTGGAGAAAGTAACAAGAGTGCGCTATCACTGACATAATTGTGCACGAAACAGAAATCTACAACATCTTTGATTGCAGTGCTTTGAGGTGAGAAGAATCTTCAACATCTTTGATTTTCACAAAAACAAGAATAAGTGTTGCAATAATGCCAACTGCACATACTTGGAAAACTGCTGCTATAGGTGAATTTATCTGTATTATTTAGTGTGTGTGATGAATTTTGCATGGAGGAAGTTAGTTAGGTTTGTGTTTTGTACTTTTAATTTCAAGTGTAAAAATCTTGTCAAAAGGAGCATGTACTTTCAAATACTGTTGTGTGAAATCAGTTTGATAAAGGGTTTGAAGATGCCAGTTCCAGAGATGTGGCTACGAGACAATTTCTAGACACAGAACTAATAGCTGAGTTAGTTGTAAGTAAAACCTTAACATCACCGATACAAAACTGTGAATAACTGGAGGGGACCCTACTTAGCAGTAAAACTGAAAATCAGCCATCTCCAGGTATCAGTTGGATATAGCAGCACAGTTAGATGTAATAAAAGAATCTAGAAAGGAAGCTGTGGAAGATGAACAAGAATTTTCAGAAAGTAAAGAGAAAAATTGCAAAAAAAATTAGAAAATCAAGAGAAAATCTGAAAGGAGTGTACAAAGGAATTTGAAGAACATTGGGAGAGTCAAGAGAAGACTGCAAAAGGATTAAGAGAAAACCAAAAAGAAACAGCAAAAGAAATGGTGAAATAATTAAAGGAATGGGATCAATGGCCTTTGTAGTCTGGTCCCTTCAACTCCCACAAACCAACCAATTAAAGGAACAAATTTAATCTCTATTTAAGGAGTCATGAGAGGAAATAGTGAAGATGTTAGGAGAGGGATCGGGAGAGAAATGTGCAGATGTATGGCCAAGAACACTAAATACACGTGTTCTTACAGTATTTTCATTACCTGTGGAGCCACAATTAACAGCAGCATGCAGCAACTGCACCTGTTTGAAGAACAGTGGCTGCTCATGGCTACACATTCTGGGTGTTCACAAATTTTTAGATTCAGATAAATCTGAGAATGTGAAATAGCACGTACGTAAAATAGTTATGCCTAAGAACAAATTTATACAAATACGCATAATTTGTATGACAAAAGAAAGAATTATTTTTATAGAATTTTGTTGTTTTGTACATAATTAAGTACACTTTGGGCAAGAACAAAATAATGTGCAAGTTTTCACTGCTCTCCGCTTTGTATTTTTTTTGTAGGTGGGTGTCTTCACGCTTTTTTATTTTTTCAGACACACATACAAGGTCCCTAAAATGTATTAGTCCATGAATTAACTTCCGGGCTGAAAATCAGACACTCTTAAATTGCACCCACCCAACTACTTACACTTATTGTAAACTTCATCGTTAAATGTTCACTTGTGTCTTGTAGTTGCTTATTTGATACTGTTACTTTCCTAATCAATGGATCTTATCTGGGAGGCCTTAGTTCCCTTACCGCTAATTTTTTCTGGTAATTTACTTTTCTGTTAGCATTTAAAATAGATTCAGGAGAGTTTACGTTGATTCTGCACACAAAAGCTAATTCTCGCAAAGTAAACAACCAACTTCAAACACAATCTGACTTTTTTTTTTCAATGTCAGTAAACTTTACCGACATTCGTATACAATAAAATATTTTATTTTATTTTATTCTGAAAGTAACCAGTTTTGGTAATTCATTTTTCCATCTTCAGGCCCCTGCATAATAGAAGAGTATACGTGTAGTAATATGTTGTTGTTGTTGTTCTTGTTGATGTTGTCTTCAGTCCTGACACTGGTTTGATGCAGCTCTCCATGCTACTCTATCCTGTGCAAGCTTCTTCATCTCCCAGTACTTGCTGCAGCCTACATCCTTCTGAATCTGCTTAGTGAGTCATCTCTTGGTCTCCCTCTATGATTTTTACCCTCCACGCTGCCTCAGAACATGTCCTACCAACTGATCCCTTCTTCTAGTCAAGTTGTGCCACAAACTCCTCTCCTCCCCAATTCTACTCAATACCTCCTCATTAGTTATGTGATCTACCCATCTAATCTTCAGCATTCTTCTCTAGCACCACATTTCAAAAGCTTCTATTCTCTTCTTGTCCAAACTATTTATCGTCCATGTTTCACTTCCATTCATGGCTACACTCCATACAAATACTTTCAGATACGTCTTCCTGACACTTAAATCTATACTCGATGTTAACAAATTTCTCTTCTTCAGAAACACTTTCCTTGCCATTACCAGTCTACATTTTATATCCTCTCTACTTTGACCATCATCAGTCATTTTGCTCCCCAAATAGCAAAACTCCTTTACTACTTTAAGTGTCTCATTTCCTAATCTAATTCCCTCAGCATTACCTGAGTTAACTCGACTACATTCCATTATCCTTGTTTCGCTTTTGTTGATTTTCATCTTATATCCTCCTTTCAAGACCATGTCCATTCCATTCAGCTGCTCTTCCAGGTCCTTTGCTGTCTCTGACAGAATTACAATGTCATCGGCAAACCTCAAAGTTTTTATTTCTTCTGCATGGATTTTTATACCTACTCTGAATTTTTCTTTTGTTTCCTTTACTGCTTGCTCAATATACGGATTGAATAACATCGGGGAGAGGCTACAACCCTGTCTCAATCCCTTCCCAACCACTGTTTCCCTTTCATGTCCCTTGACTCTTATAACTGCCATCTGATTTCTGTACAAATTGTAAATAGCCTTCCGCTCCCTGTATTTTACCCTTGCCACCTTCAGAATTTGAAAGAGAATATTCCAGTCAACATTGTAAAAAGCTTTCTCTAAGTCTACAAATGCTAGAAACGTAGGTTTGCCTTTTCGTAATCTAGCTTCTAATATAAGCCGTAGGGTCAGTATTGCCTCAAGTGTTCCAACATTTATACGGAATCCAAACTGATCTTCCCCGAGGTTGGCTTCTACCAGTTTTTCCATTTGTCTATAAAGAATTCGAGTTAGCATTTTGCAGCCGTGACTTATTAAACTGACAGTTTGATAATTTTCACATCTGTGAACACCGGCTTTCTTTGGCATTGGAATTATTATATTCTTCTTGAAGACTGAGGGTATTCCACCTGTCTCATACATTTTGCTCACCAGATGGTAGAGTTTTGTCAGGACTGGCTCTCCCAAGGCTGTCAGTAGTTCTAATGGAATGTTGTCTACTCCAAGGGCCTTGTTTCGACTTAGGTCTTTCAGTGCTCTGTCAAACTCTTCAAGCCGTATCATATCTCCCATTTCATCGTCATCTACATCCTTTTCCATTTCCATAATATTGCCCTCAAGTACATCGTCTTTGTATAGACCCTCTATATACTCCTTCCACCTTTCTATTTTCCCTTCTTTGCTTAGAACTGGGTTTCCACCTGAGCTCTTGATATTCATAAAAGTGGTTCTCTTTCCTCCAAAGGTCTCTTTAATTTTCCTGTAGGCAGTATCTAGTGAGATAAGCCTCTAAATCCTCACATCTGTACTCTAGCCATCCCTGTTTAGCCATTTTGCACTTCCTGTCGATCTCATTTTTGAGACGTTTGTATTTCTTTTTGCCTGCTTCATTTACTGCATTCTTTTATTTTCTCCTTTCATCAATTAAGTAATGTAGTAATATACAGGTGTACAAATCAAGATTACAGGAAGTGACAGGTAATCACAATACCACTTAAGCTTAAAAATGGAAGTATTGGTGTTAAATCAAATCTATGTGTACACCCAGAACAACAGACTAAAACATGTGTGCATATTTTTCAGTCATAATTCAGGCCTGCAAAATAGTTGTCAACTCCAGCTATCAATTCTTTGTTTGAAGTGAATCTTCGTCCACCAAAAAAATTTTCAGTTTTGGGAAGAGACGGAAGTCTGTCAGTGCCATATCAAGTGAATAAGGCAGATGTGGCAACAATTCATACCTTAGTTCGTGTAATTTTGCCATGGCGATGGCACATCTTGATGGAAGATTAAATTTTTTTTTCTTCTTCTCTCTCTCTTTTTAAGGGCGCAAAACTGCTATGGTCATTAGTGCCCGATTGATGGAAGATGACTTACTTTCTTCCTTGCTAAACCTGGACTTTTTTCGTGTATCTTTTGTTGCAATTTGTCCTGGAGGGAGACAATCTACAAACAGAATCAGCTTCGTATCCCAGAACATTGTTGCCATGACCTTCCCCCCCGAAGGAATTGTCTTGGCTTTCTTTGGTGGCGGAGAATCAGCATGTTTCCACTGCTTTAACTGTTGTTTCATCTCTGGGGTATAGTAGTGCACCCAAGTTTCACCTGTGGTCACAAACCGGCACAAAAAATCTTGTTCGTTTCTCCTAAAATAGGCCACACATTGTTCCGATATGCCCATTCTCATGCGTTTTTGATCCTGCGTCAAGAGTCACGACACTCATCTTGCAGATAATTTTTTTCATTTATAATTCTTCATTTAAAATGTGATATACCATTTCAGATGACATCTGGCAATGTCATGAACTTTCAATTGGCGATCCTCTGTGTCCATTTTGTGCACTTTTGCAATGATTTTTCTGGAGTAGTGACACATCGTGGCTGACCACTGAGTTGAACATCATCTAAGCTCTCTCAACATATTTTAAATTCATTTGTCCACTTGGCAACAGGTTAATACGAAGGAGCAGAGTCCTGCAGCATATTCTGGAAATTGACATGAATGTCCTTTGCTTTTATACATTTCTTTACAAAGTACTTAATTACTGCTCGAATCTCTATTTTTTCCATCTCCACAAATCACTAAGCGGGAACAACAACAGAGTCATATCACTGCCACAGCTCTCTTCCAAGACCACTGATGTGGCACGTGTTTACGGGCAACAGTCCAATGAACATCACATGAACAACTCGTTGTGCTAGGGCTGACCTCTCGTGGTGATTCCAGGAACTTTTCAAACCATGATTGCAGTTTGCAAAAATAAAGACGAATCTGGCAAATAAATAACACCAATTTTGGCAAAAAATAACAAAATTTGGCCATAAAACAATTTTTTTCCTTTCTCTACCAATAAGGTGCAGTTGCTGCACACACTCTGGCCTCAGTGGTCAGAGACAGTGGTCGTCTGTGTGAGTTGTGCTGGTGTGACTGTGAGTTTTCTACTTTAGAAGTAAGCCTGTTGGCTTAAATGTATAGCGATCTTTTTGCGGTACCTGTCTGTGGCTCAGCATCTCCTCTGCATAGTGAGTAGCAATCTATTCTTTTCATAAGATTGTTATTATTCCACTCTGGATTTTCCATTTTCTGATTAAAAGTTCTTTACAGATACAATTACCCTCTCCTACAACTCCCTAAATGACTCCAACAGGGACTGTAAAGAGAAGATTAGACTAATTACACCCTGCACAGAGGCATTTAAGCAATCATTCTACCCGTGCTCTGTATGTGAATGGAATAGGAAAAGCCCTAATAACTGGTACAATCAGAAATATCTTTTGCCGTGAACTTCACGGTGGTTTGTAGAATATGGATGTAGATGTATATGTATAAATATAATGGAAGGAAACATTCCACGTGGGAAAAATTATATATAAAAACAAAGATGAGGTGACTTACCGAACAAAAGCGCTGGCAGGTCAATAGACACACAAACAAACACAAACATACACACAAAATTCAAGCTTTCGCAACAAACTGTTGCCTCATCAGGAAAGATGAGGCAACAGTTTGTTGCGAAAGCTTGAATTTTGTGTGTATGTTTGTGTTTGTTTGTGTGTCTATCGACCTGCCAGCGCTTTTGTATATGTATAAATATAGCCACTGTGCTCTGTCTTGAGTACACAATTACAGGCCTGTTCCTGCGATCCAGATACAAATTTCATTAGCCACTGTTAGGCCACAGCCTAGAGACACGGACAATATGGTCGTAGCTGGATTGTCACAGTTGCAACTGAACGGCATGATGGTATAAAAATTTGCATACAAAATTGTTATATAAGTGCTGATACTGAATGAGGCATGGTGTCATGTGTGGTTTAACTGAGTTTTTTCCAAACTGTATATGTCATTTACTATGCAGATTGGTACTTGTTCTTAGTTAATCTTAATTCAGAAACTAACAGACTAGAGAACATGGGAGCCGATGCCAGTCTCTTTGGGAAAATATGAGCATTGCACTGTTGCCCAGGTATTCAATGGACTGTCTTCAGAGTCACAATGAAACCGGATCAATATTTCTTGTCGTACATTCACTGTCAGCAAATTACGATGCTTAACTTATAAAACTTTTAATCGGATGAGCACTGTCTGTTGCTCTTTAATTACCAAGAGTGAATGGTTGGTATCATAATGAAACATCTTAATAAATAAACCAATTTAACATAGGGTTCCATTAAAAAAAAAGGCCTCGTATCTCTGTAATAAAAAAATAGTACAAAAATGAAATGTGATGTATTCTAGTAGCCCATGTCCATTTAATAAAAGATCAAAAGAAAAAGTATACTGCTAAAGTTAAGCACCGTGATAAAATCAAAATGATCCTAGCTTATAAATGCCAAAACATTATGACAACTGTCCACCACAAGACTGAATGCCACCTGGTAGTGTTCTGCACATGAGATGTGGTAAGGAAAGTATATAAGCAAAGCAGAGATGAATGCGGAGTCATTACAGTGATGACGTCATCCGATAACGGGGAAATCCAATGACACAAGAGACTCAGGCAAAGGGAAGTTTGTTATGGCCTGATGCCTATGAACAAGCATCTTTGAAAACTGTTCACGTATCACTGTTATGACCACCTATGGAATATAAGCATCTTTGATGAGCAGTTGAAAAATGACAAAACCACGAGGTGTCAATAAGGTGTTGGATGTCTGTACCTCACCTTAGAACATGAAGGTTGGCAGCTTCCCCTCTCTGTAACCAGGAGAGGCAGTGATGTGTGAAGACCTGATGACAGAGTGCAATGCTGGTGTGTGTTTTGGAGCACAATTGTTGAACATGTGGCTCTGCAGCAGATGACCCTTACACATTCCCATGTTGACAAACCAACATCGTCACCCATGTATCCAGTGGGCACTGGGTCATCAAGAAAGGACTACGGAGTCAGATATCTTGTTACACCAGGATGACGGCCATGTCCCGATACGCTATCATCCTGGCAAGTAGCCGCTTGAGACAAGCATCGTGTCACAGACGTAGCCCGGTGGAGAGAGTATCTAGATAAGGGGGACATTCACCTACGATTTCGTGGGATCTGTCACAGTTACCAAAAGAACCTAGACAGCTGTGAACTATTTGAGCATCATTGTGGAACAACTGCATCCCTTCATATCTGATTTCTACATCTACGACAACATCTACATCTACACAGATAATCTCCAAGTCACTGTACAGTGCGTGGTGGAGGGTACCCCGTACCACTACTAGATCTTTCCTGTCCTGTTCCACTCTACAGTAGAGTGAGGGAAAAATGAATGTCTATATGACTCCATATGAGCTCTAATTTCTTGTATCTTTTCTTTGTGGTCCTTACGCTCAATTCATGTTGGCAGCAGTAAAATCATTTGGCTATCAGCTTCAAATTCCCATTCTATAAATTTTCTCTATAGTGTTTCTCGAAAAGAACATCGCCTTCCCTCCAGAGATTCCCATTTGAGCTCCCAAAGCATCTCCGTAACACTTACGTGTTGTTTGAACCTACCGGTAAAAATCTAGTAGTCTGTCTCCGACCTGCTTTGATGCCCTCCTTCAACCCGATCTGGCACGGATCTCAAACACTCGAGCAGTACTCTACAATAGGTCACACCAGCATCCTACACGTGGTCTCCTTTACAGCTGAATGACACTTTCCTAAAATTCTTCCAATAAATTGAAGATGAGCATTCGCCTTTCCTCCCACAGCCCGATGCTCATTCCATTTCATACTGCTTTGCAAAATTACACCCAGATATTAAATGACTTAACTGTGTTAAGGAGGAAATTACTAATAATGTACCCAAACATTACAGGTTTGGTCTTCCTACTCATCCACATTAACTTACATTTTTCCACATTTAGAGCTGGCTGCCGTTCATCACACCAATCAGATATTTTGTCTAAGTCATATTGTATGTTTCCACAGTTACTCAACTTCGATACCTTATCGTACACCTCAGCATCATCAGCAAACAACTGCAGATTTCTGCCCTCCTGGTCTGGCAAATCATTTCTGTATATAGTGGTCCTATCGCACTTAACAGGGGCACTCCTGACAACACCCTTGTCTCTGATAAACACTCGTCATCGAGGACAACATACTGGGTTCTCTCTCTTAAGAACTCTTCATGCCACTCACGTATCAGTGAACTTATTCTGCATGGTTGTTGTGAGAGACAGCACCTTTGATAAGAATAACTGTCCATATGACAAGGCCAGAATCATGTTATAGTGGTTTGAGGCACACTATACTGAACAAATGTTGATGTCTTGGACACCAAATTCACCCAACCAGAAACCGATAGAACACGTCTCCGATACTATGGGATGCCAGTGCCACACCCATAATGGATCGGCCTATAATTTAACACTCTGAGGACTGGGCAGCTATGTTTTAGTCCAACTGGCTGGTACTGCATTTTTCATATGTTATTTGAATTTTGTGTAATTGAGTCTACTGAACAGAACTTACTACAGTTTACTACATTTTAATGAGTGTTCCTATGAAATAATGGGAAGAAACTAACTTATATCGCTGACAATTTTCTTTATTGAAATGAAAGTGTGTCGATTTCGCAACAGCAACAAAATTTTGCAAGTCTTTGTTTTTATAAACGGAGACAGAATTAGAAGTTATTGGAATTAATAATAAAACTGTTTGAAAATGTAGTTTTTTACTGAAAATTACTTAGTGACATTTGCATTAGTGTGAAAAATTTTGAAGGGTTTTGCGAAATGTAGTCCTACTTCACATTCTTCACAATAATACCTAGTATCTTTCCTTGTTGTCCTGAGTTATTCTGCACAAAACCTTACACTTCCTCAATTTAGGAAAAGTTTACCTCCATGTCTGTTTACAGGCAAACTAATTTGAGTGGAAGTTTAATCAATCAGGCTTCCTTTGTTTATAAAAGCCACAACCAATTCAGTAACAAATTCAACAAGATTTTTGCTAGCAGGCCTCAACTCTTTACATAAAACATGTCAATTTATAATCATCATGAAAATGTGAAAAAAGCTTTCTTCCACCACTTTATTTGCTTCCTCTCAAAAGAGTAGTAGCCCTCTAGATGGTCGGTGTGGTCAATAGCAGCGGAATTTTTATTATAATCCTAAATATGAACAGGTTTCATCTTCTCTATCGTTCCTAATTTTGTTCCAACTTGGCACTGGGTGCAGTGTTTTGGGCTTTGTAATCAAAAGAAATACAATCCTTGTGACTTTTGATTTCACAAAAGCAAATGGTCTTGGCTGTGAAATGAAAGTTAATTTTTTCCACAGTTTCTGGGCAATTATATATTTAGCAAGCCCTTTTGTATTTTTCAGTGCTGTACTGTAAGGCTGCATGTGGCAGACAACAACTGATGCCCTTTGCAATGTGCATAACTAACAGTGTTATCAGTAGGCCAACATTACATGTGGTAGATGGTAATGTTATTTTAGCCAACTCCCACATGGAACGTCTATAAGCTGTGGGAGCAAACACTATGGCTCTCTGTTGCTGCCAAAGAGGAAAAATCTTACCTAGTGAAATCTGAAAGCTTATATTACCTCCCATTCACTCTCTTTTCTTTATCTTCCTCATCCTCAAACATTTATTATTACATTAATGTGTTTTATCTCTTTTAACAGTAACACAATGTACACGCATGTTCAGAAGAACACAGGATACTTTGAATGACTGGAGATAGGACATTCATGTAAATGTGGGCTTCCGCGGCTATTGGGGAGGAAGGCATCTCGTAATAGTCACCGAAACGTCGGGATTTTATAGTTGACAATGGGGTCCCAAACCCAGAAGAATTTTATTGAATAGGACATTCATATTCACATGACGAGTACATTAGTATGTTCTGCAGAAATGATTAGCATTTCAGTCACATGGATTCAGCACGTGTACTGCTGCCTAGTAGACACAGGGTCCGTCATGGGCCCTGCTAACTTGTTAGACGCATGATGGCATCAATGCGTATAAGGTGCAAATGGCATCCTGTGGTATAACCACAATGCTGCATTCACCTGGTTCCAAAGTTCATCTGTGGGGGCTGGTATTGGGTCACAGTGCTGCACCTGTCCGTTGACTCTATCCCACACATTCTCGATTGGCAACAAAAGTCTGGCGATCTGGCAGACCAGAGCAAAGGCTGACATCCTGTGACACCAAGAAGGCACGTGTTTGGGCAGCAACATGTAGTCTTAATGAAAAATGGTGTCTAGGGTGTTGCGCAGAAAGGATGTGGCTACAGGTCACAGGATGACATTCACGTAGGTCACAATGGTCACAGTGCCCTAGACACACACTATCTGTGGTTTGTGTCTTTACCCAATAGCATCCCACACCTTAAGGCCTCAAGTGGGCAATGTATGTCTTGTGTGAATTGAGTCACTGTGATCCCAATCCTTCTTTATGCAGTGAACCAAAATGCCACCATCATTTTCAAGCAAACAGATACTGGATTTGTCCGAAAACACTATCTGATGCCACCATTGTCCACAGTGGTGTCTATCCATAAACCATTGCCATCTAAGCATGCTTTTGCACATTTGTCAAAGGGAGGCAGAGAATTGGACAGTGCACATGTAACACATACCATAATAAATGGCAATGGACTGCCTCTGCTGATAGTGTATGACAAGTTACAGCGTTCCACTGCTGCACCAGAGCTGAGGAGAATGCAGATCAGTCCTGCAATGCCATTCAGATGAGGTTTGATCTTCTGGTAAGGGGAGGTGGGTGGTCTGGGTGGTGTGGCCTGCCCCATCTCGTCATGTTCTATGGCCTTCTGTGAACCATTCAGCAGACAACCATTGCACTGCAGAGTGGCAATTTCCCAGATGGAAGCATCAGATTCTCTCATGCCAATAATGCACCCTCTTTCAAACTCTCTGATCTGACAATAAGGTTTGCGCATACCATAAGTCTGCAAGGCAGATCGCATATCTGCTCAAGTCACACTGTTCCATTGCCTTCGGTTTATAGTGACAACGAGAGACAACAATGCCATCAGTAGATGGCATTGCGCCACAATATCAATGTTGACATTGAACTTGCAGGTCGACAAGGTTCAAATGCTAATCATTTCTGCAGAACATACTAATGTACATGTCCTGGGAATATGAACTTCCTATCTCTTGTCATTCAAGGTGTTCTGTTCCCCCACACCCCCGGAACATGAGTGTAAAAGCAAAACATCAATGAAAACACTATTTAATTAACCACTTCACATAAAATACAGGAAGAAATAGCTGGTAATACTTACAACATTCTCTTCCTTAATGAAGATATGTTCAGTTTCTTCGAACAATTGCCAGTTGGGATCAGTTAATACCTGCAGGTAAGAAAAACAATGAGTCAACATAGACACACAGTGAAGGAGAAAATTAAATTATTCAGTTATACATTTCCACACATAAAATGATCTTATTTTGCAAGCAGAGACTTGCAGAAACTCTACAATAACAGCTAACTTTCCAATAAGAAGGTAATACTATCTGTCAGATTTATGTCTCCCAACACCAGTGTCTTGTGATGATCTCAAATTGTACAATTTTATTTTTTATTGATTGCACATTTTGATGATTAACTGCTCCACATTTATATGTTTCAACTGTACAAGTAATCGTGAGAATGATTTATCAAGTAGTGATTTTTTCTTTAATGACTGGGAAAGATTCTATAGTGATTGCACATAGGCACCTATTTTCTGGATTTATGGCAACAAAAGAGCCTTGTTCTCTTACTGACAATCTCCCTCCACTTTACGATTTTGCTGATCGGAGCAACTGACCTTGGCTGATTTCCCACCTCTATTCAGGTGCATGTCCTGCTTAGTGAAATCCCAGCTACTGTTAGTCCCAAATGGTGTTAGTGTAACATGTCTGAAGTCAAATGAGACACTGACTCCAAAAGAAGGAACAACAGTGTAGTAAAATTCACTTCTACTAGATATGCATTTGGGAAACTTTTACATAGACTAAACTGACAGGAATCACATGCACCTAATAGGCAAGTGATGATAATATGAAACTTTCACTTTGTGGTGGTGTAGATACTGTAACGAAACTTACCAATAGGTTATAGCTGTGCAATAACTCAAACCAGACATATGCAATTTACATGCATCTCTTTCATTAACTGGGCCAACAAATACAGAACGAGGCCACAGTATGTTATGCTGCAAACTTTCTTGTGGCGATATTTTGAGTTGAGATTTCTCTCACTACATACACTTGTGTAATTATTTTATTACCTACAGAAGAGAAATCAGATATGTAATAGAAGAAACTGAACTACCCAAATTTTTGGAGGCTATTCAGAGACATTTTCCGAGTATATTTTAAATGCAAAAAAGAAATCCAAAGCAGTTTGGTTTGTCATGAGAAATGAGGTTGGCAGTGAAATGGAGAAAAAATGACCCTCTAAACTAACAATAAGTGGTAGGACAGTTAAGGAACCCAGCACCATATGTGAATCCTTCAACAATTTCTTCATTAGTTGTAACAAAATTGGTGACTGTTCACCACCAAGTACAATTCCTAGTATGGCAGAGAGAAATTGCTCAAGTTTTAGTTTTTCACCTGTTTCAAGCCCTGATGTCATTAAAAGCACAATGTCCCTAAAAAATTTAAACTCAGTAGACCTCCAGTCTCAGAGCAGACTGGGTATCAGCAGCATCAGCTTATCAGTTGCACACTGTTTGTTTACATGGTTTAGTTAAGTGCTATTGTAACTTACTTCTGAGCAGAAGTAAGCAGTAGCTGATTATTTAGCTGTTTTTAGTAGTGCTATATATTTTTGTTGCAAGAATTTGAGTGTTTTTTTTTTATCTTTTGTCTTGAGTGAGCTTACTTTCAAGTGTAGTTTTCCACTGCAGAAGTCTCTAGTGCCACTTTATTTACTTGATTCCATAACCCTTGTGAACAGAGAATATGCAGTAGACCTCCAGCCACAGATTCTCAGAGGTTAATCTCACATTTTGGAGGTGTATATTCAATTAGTCAGTAGCACAGTAGTTACTCAACTGTTTGTTTTGAGACTAGTGACCATTGTAATCAGCGAAGTTAGCCGCACAGTTCTGTGCTAGCTATTGCCTGCAACACATCTCCAGAGCATCAAGTCATGTACTAAGCTTCTGCTGTGTTTTTTAATAGTATATATTCGTTTAATTGCTTTTGTGTTTTGGTATTTAAGAAGTTGTCTCCCCTTTTTTGTTAACTGTAAGTGTAAATTCAGACAGTCTGTAGCTCAGTTGACATTTCTTGTGAACAGCCAGCTGTATAGTTAATTGAGATATCAGCATCCCTTGGTTACAAGTCAGAACGGTAACAAGTTGCTACCTAGATTTCTGCCAGCTTTTACTGTTTACTCTTCAGTTAGTTTTGCTAGGATGGGTAGGATGTGTGCCTGCTGTGTGCGGGCACAGGAAGAGATGGCTGCAGTTCGCGAACAGTTGAATGTGGTTTTGGCTGCAATCAGTTGCCTTCAGGCTACCACTTAGGGGTGTAGCGATGGCTGAGATTCTAGGGCATCACTTAGGACATCTCAGGTGTTGCTTGTTTCACCCGAGGGCTCTACTGCTGATGTATCTTCTACTGTGCCCGGTGCAGTGGACCTGCACGGTGATAATGTGTTTGTGTCACTAGAGGCAGAGGGCCAATGTGGAGGCTGGATATATGGCCTCGCCTATTCACACTGTGAGTGAACAGGTGACTAACACTTTCTCTCTCCCACCCTGTCATCATAAACCCACAACACTGTCTAGCCTATGACGTGTCACTGCAGTTTATGGTGCCAGTGAACTTGAATTGAATTTGTGTAATCGGTAACAGTACAATATTTTTGTTACTAGTTAGTTTCATAACGGAAAAATATAAAAGGTCTCCATATGATGATGTGGGCTATAAATTAAAGGTAATACATACATGGAAACAGCAGCTGAGCGGCATTTCAGTCCTATGCCAACAGAAAAAACTGTTCACGATTGGCGGGCTAGTAAAGAGGAAATGGGGGAAAAAAAAGAGGAAGACTAAATGTGCACATAAAGGGATGAATGCAAAATGTCCAAAACCAGATGGTGATGTACTGAAATGGATTCAAGGACACCATCAAAATGACACTGGAATTATACAAAAATGCTTCAATCACACACCCGTAAGCTAGCACTACAGTGGAGCTTAAAAGACTTTAAGGGTGGAGTTGGTTGGTGCTACAGGTTTATGAAGCGTCAAGGACTTCACATGCAAACTAAAACCAACAAATCTCAGAAAATACCACAAGAGGATGAAGTGAAAACATTATCTTTCCATCACATTATTATTCAACATAGGAAGAAAACTGGTGTGGAACTAAGCCAAAAAAGCGAATATGGGCGAAACTCCTTTGACATTTGATGTGCCAAGTAACATAAAACTAGTCAGGAAAGGTGCTAAAACTCTTATAAAAACAAGTGGACATGAAAAAATGCACTACATTGTTGTCCTTTTGTGTTGTACTGGCTGTACTTAACTTAATCCATTGATCATTTTAAATTGCTAAACAATGCCAAAACCTTCTGAAATACTGCCAGGTGGTGGTGTTCACATACATGACAAGGGCTGGATGGACGAGGCTGGCATGAAATTATAGATTCACAGAGTGTGGGAGAGAAGGAAAGGTGCTTTACTGAAGAAGAAGTCTCTTCTTGCGCTAGACCAATTTAGTAGTCATTTGAACAATTCTGTGAAAGGGAAATTGAAACAGGGAAATACTTGCTGTTATTCTGGGAGGCCTTACTTCACAATTGCAAACCCGTGATATCTCTCAATAAATAAACCACTTAAAGTGTATATGAGAGAGGAATGGAACAAATGGATGATGGATGAAACCCAACATGAATTCACACCAAAGGGAGTTTTAAAATGACCTACAATCAAACAAGTGTATCAATGGATAAAATATCCCTGCTTGAGAGTGAGAGAAGACAATACAGTCAAATCTTCCAAGAAATTTTTAATTGCTTAAAAATTAAGGTGTGTCTTATAGTCCGTGGTGCCTTATAGCCGACAAAATCACGGTATGCCAAACAGGTGGAGATGGCGTGAAATGAGAATGAACGCAATATGACTGGTTTTGCCACCAAAAGTTATAAAATTATGGGCATAGTGTCACCTGACATCTGCAGAAGAATGGTCACAGAAATGGAGAAAAGGAAGCAGGAACTCAATCCTAGACACCCACTGTCTGGATATGAACCACAAAAACTTGGGCTAAGGTCAAGAAGGGGCTCCTTTGCACTACATCAGCATCTGGAACTCGCCAAACAGAACTATGGCGAAATTTGTTAATCAAAAGTGTTGAGGAGAACATCAAAGAAGAAACCTGCTGCGGACTTTCATCTGTCATATGTGACACGGAAGCACTAAATTGATTGAGGACAGAAGCGTCACGATGCAAGGTGAACCTCGAGAAAGGGGGCTTTGTGACTGAAGGTCAGCCTGGCCTGCAGAAATCTCCCCATTCCTTGCAGCACAGAAGATCTATATGCAGCAAGTGATAAGGCCATCAAGACAGCAGAATTGTGGAGCTTGTGGTCCATTTAAGAGAAAATCAGCAGTGCCCGGCATAATTTTGTTATTAATTTGTATTATCTACGTCATGGACACAATAAATAAATAAATAAATACTCATTATCAATCTTCAATAAAATTCAGAACTGTGTTTTGGCCCAAAAAATCTTAGACACTGTATTTTGGGGACTGTAAAGGGGTTCTCCTCATTACATTTTTGCTCCAGGGAGGGGAAAAGTTAATTCTGTGCAGTACCTCAAAACACTTAAAAAAACTGCAGAGGGTGACACAGAACAACACAAGGAAGATATTATAGAGGAGAGAGTGCTTGTTGGGTGACATAGCAAATCTCCACCATCACGTGCCAAAAAGCAACTCTTGCATTCATTTCGTTGGGACTACACCAATCATCGCAATCACAGCTCTGACCTGGCACCTTCTGATTATCATCTTTTCATCTCTCCAAATTTGTTTTCTACTGATGGTGGGGTCCAGAGTACGGTCAAATATGGGTAAAAAGAGGCAAAAGGTGACTACACAGAAAAATAGTGTTTGATGTACGTACATATTTGAAATTGTTAATTTTTCATGAATATATTACTGTTTCAGTTTTTAAACAATTGCATACTCTTAATTTCTGGATCTATTGGGTTGTCCAGACTTTAAAATCGAAAACCTGACAGCAAATGTTTCCAACAATAGCTAGCAGTTGTATGCAGTAATTGTTAGTGCACACTTCAATTTTATACTGTGTCAATTATGATGATGTCAAAGCTATGAGAGTCTGTTGCTATTATAGTTCTTAAATCAACTGCATGATACATGAGCTTCTCAGACATGAATGCTATTTAGTTTTTTGAACTGCCATTTCTTGCAAGTTATACTGAAGCATTGTACTAAACACTAATGAAATCATCATCAGTAGCAGCAGCATCACCAAGAAAAATTATTCTGCTAATATTTTCTGTGAACTTAATAAGGCCTTCGTTCATTAAATTCTACTTGGGAATTGAAAAACTCACAGTGTTGAGACCAACTCCCTTGGATGGATGAAGTAATATCTCAACAGAAAATATGAACAAATGTTGCCCATGAAATAAAACTACATTTTGAAAGAGGAATAATTAAATATTGTGTCTCTGATAGGTTGATGCCTGACTCACTCACGTTCTTTGCTTACATGAATGGTTTACAAGGGAGCCCTGCCAGTTTTGCTCGTAGTTTTTATTTTTTATTTTATTGACCCAAATGTCAAATGCGAAAAAATTATTTATTCTGTAGAAGTGGGAAATTAGAAAACAAGGTAAGGCAATAAAGAAATTGGAGTGGTTGCTGTGTGCATTTCTGGCTTTGTTGATGATGAGAAGAGTGGGGGAATAAACTTGGGACTCTTGCTGACACACATACAAAATTTCTCGCCACTGTGCTGATTAGTCTCGTTTTAAGCCTTCTCAGAAACGTGTGGTATGCCTGAGCTCCAGTGGCATTTTGCTATTCTCTAAAGTGAAACAACCTGTTAACATCAAATTTCTCCAAAAACTTGGTAAATCCACCGGAGCAACTTATAATTTGTTGAAACAAGTTCATGATGATCAGTGTCTGTCTAGTAAGTAAGTTTTCACACGGGTTAGGAGGTTGAAGGACAGTAGGGAAGATACTGAAGGCAATCCAAACTTGGGCCATCCTTCCACTTTGAAAACCGAAGAGAATGTGGACAAGGTCAGTAGAATTGTTCGAGAAGACCACTGTTTGAGCATTCGAGCAATTTCAGAGCTTGACTGCATCAATAAGAAAACTGTTAGACAGATTTTGCACGATGATCTGGGCACAACACAGAAAGTGGTGCCAAGAATCCTCACAAATGACCAAAAGCAACATCAAGTAGACTGCTGTGGTGGTGCTCTTGAAAACATTGAAAATGATCCAGATTGGATCAGCAAAGTACTTACAGATAATGAAATATGGATATTCCAATATGACCCAAAGACTAAGCGACAATCTACGCATTGGAAGAGCCCTCAATCTCCTAGGAAGAAGAAAGCGTGCACGAGAAAATCATAATTCAAAGCAATGATCGTTTTCTTCAATACTTGAAGGGCTTTCCACACTGATTGGGTGCCTGAAGGTCAGACTGTCAATCAAGTTTATTATGTAAGTGTTCTGAGACCTTCCACAAATGTGTGCGACAAAGGAGAACAAATCTGTGGACAAAGACGAATTGTGAAGAAGTTTTTGGCAAAAAACAGCATTCCAGTAATGGAACAGCCACCGTATACACCTGATCTAGAACTGTGTGACTTCCCCTCTTCCCAAAACTGAAATCTTGGCTCAAGGGAACCCTGGGCGCAGTGAAGGAAAAAGTGATGAGCTTCCTCAAACAGCATAACACAAAAAGACTTACAGCACTGCATGATAGGTTCCCGGGAATTACGTTGGATAATATTGTAGAAACCGCACAATATTTCAGCGAGACAACTGCCCGCCATCTTCAGGTGCTACTGTCGCGTCGCTGAGAAGCTCACAAATTTATATGTTGGCTTTCTAGAACAGCGCAGTTGCCAGCGGGGCATAAAGTCATCGAAGACCAATTGTAGACAGCGTCGAATACCAGAGCCCTCTGCTGGAGAAACAGGTCGCGGTCTGCGGAAGCGCGCCGCGGCGTGGGAAAATGCGCCCAGGAGCGATAGACCCCGTTTGCGCGCACGAGGTGTTGATGCGTGATTTAAGCATCTGCGATCAGGCTTCCCATCTGTGTTGACTCAGTGGGGGTTGGTAATCTGTGCCATGCCATGTCCCGTGTCAAGGCAGTGTTCAGCAACCGCAGATTTCTCTGGCTGACCCAACCTCATGTGACGTTTATGTTCGTCGCATCTGTCTTTGACCGTACGACACGTCTGGCCAATATAAGACTTCCCACATTGGCACGGGATTTTATATATTCCTGGTCTCCTCAAGCCGATGTTGTCTTTAACAGAGCCCAGCATTGATTTAACTTGTGCTGGAGGCCGGAAAACACATTTAATCCAGTATTTCTTGAAAATTCTGTCCATCTGTAAAAGACACGCCACCAACATACGGTAGAAAAACCAACCCCATGGTGTTCTCTGCTTCTTGAGGCTGTTCTTGAGGTTTGGAGCGTGCTAGTCGAAATGCGTTCCGGATCTGCTTCTCGGAGTACCCATTCTGGGCAAACACAGAGTGGAGATGGCTAAGCTCTGCCGATAAGCTGTCCTGATCTGAGATGGCTCTAGCCCTATGCACTAGCGTCCGTAATACACCACTGCGCTGTCAGGGATGATGACAGCTCGCAGCTTGTAAATACTAGTCTGTGTGCGTAGGCTTCCGGAACACACTGTGACCCAAGGAGCCATCTCCTTTTCTACGAACCAAAACATCCAGAAACGGGAGCTCACCATCTTTCCCTACCTCCATGGTGAAACAGGTGCTTGGATGGGGGGAGTTCAGATGTTCCAGAAAGAAGGAAGCATTGCTGTCCCATGCGGCCATACCACAAACGTATTATCTACATATCTCCAAAAACATTTGGGTTTTAAAACCGCCGTCTGAAGTGCTTTGTCCCCGAAATCTTCCATAAAGAGATTAGCTACTATGGGAGACAGAGGGCTACACAGAGGGCTACCCATAGCAACACCGTCAGTCTGCTCAAAATACTGGTCGTTGAATAAAAAGTAAGTCGAGGTAAACACGTGTTTGAAAAGGTGTAATATGTCCTCTTCCAGCTTAGCTCCTATGATTTGTAATGAGTCCATCAGAGGCACTCGTGTGAACAAAGAAACCACATCGAAACTCACAAGTAAGTCGGTAGATTCAAGGCGCAGGTTATTCACAGTCGCCGTATAAAATATTCTGAGTTTCGAATATGGTGTTCACATTTCCCCATCATGGGACTCAGAAGAGAAGCCAGATGTTTAGCTAGGTGCTATGTTGGGGCACCTATATTACTGACGATAGGGCGAAACGGAACATTTTCCTTATGTATCTTTGGCAGACCATTAAGTCATGGCGGAACTGGTGCTCGTTCTCCTAAATTCTTCTTCAAATGGTCAGGAAGTTGGTTGGATCTGAGGCGGCGGCATCCGTCGGATCTTTCTGGAGAAGACGATATGCTGTATCCTGTAGTAAGTCTATCATCTTGCCAAAATAAGATGTAGCAGACAGAAGAACAGTGCAGTTACCCTTGTTAGCTGGTAAAATTACTATATCATTGTCTTCTTTTAAGGAACGGAGCGCTCTTCTTTCTTCAATGGTAATGTTCTGCTTGGGTGCAGGCATCCTGGTTATTGATCTGCAAACCTCTCGCCTTATTTCTTCTGCAGCATCATTCGGAAGTCTTAAAACACCTTGTTCAACGGCACTGATGAACTCCTTGATGGGCAAGGTCTTGGGAGTAGGCGCAATATTAAGTCCCTTTTCTAACACTGACATTGCAGCATCACTCAGTGGTTTATCTGTGAGATTAAACACAGTCTGTCTGCTAAATCTAGAAAGCCAGCATATAAATTTGCGAGCTTCTCAGCGACGCGACAGTAGCACCTGAAGATGGCGGGCATTTGTCTCGCTGAAATATTGTGCGGTTTCTACAATATTATCCGGTGTAATTCCTGGGAGCTTATCAAGCAGATGCAGCACCGGGAAAGCCCCAAACAGCACACTTACAGCACTGCTTCCGACAATGGAAAATTCGCATGAGTGGTGTGGGGATCGGGGAGGGGACAACATATCAGTTGCATACGTTTTCTCAATAAAGAGTTAGAGAATGAGTCTGGTTTCTTTATTGCCACACCTTGTGTAATGTAAAGTTCGTAACTGAACATGTAGCAGAAGTCCTTGTAAGAACCTTTAATGACATTTGTGGTTGATAATAAGCCCCCCTCCCCCTCCCCCAGCCCCCAAACACACACGTGTGTGCCATTATCATACCAGCCAACTGCACTCCACTGGCACAGTAGGTCTAAAATTTGCACAATCTGAAGATCTGGAGGTCATTGTAAAAGAACAGGTGGTATCTATGGATGACGAGCAGACTTAGAAAGGGGGGGGGGGGGATTTTTCCATGGGTTATGCATCATGTGATATGAAGCTGGAACAGAAATGCTTATGTGGACTGCCAGATGGAGCACGATTTCATTTCGGACGGAATGTTACTTTGGGAGAGAAAGACGAATGTGAACGACCTGAGGGAATAGCAAGTAGGGGTAAACACCCAAGGGAAATACTAGATGGTATATGCTAGAGGTGGAAAGAAGCAACATAAACATGTGAAACTGAAGAGGGATATAGGGAAATAAATATTTCAGGCAGCTGTAAAGGACATGTGGAAAACAATTTCAAGATCAGAGAAATGGGCAAAAAAACAAAAAGCGAAAGGAATTTACTCTGTGAGCTGTAGGATGGTTCCATGTCATATGAATATTTACATCAATGACCTTGCAGGGGAAAGGGGGGGGGGGGGGGGGAGGGTAATATCCTTAGTGAATCTGCAAATGTTGCACTTTTCCAGTGATGGTGAATGTGACAGAACGTAGACAATATCGCAGGCTGCTCACAAGAGCTTCCTACAAGGTAAATATAAGGGCATCCAGTGGCAATCTCTTCCTTAGCTGCTGTTATACAACTCACCTCTAGCTTGAACTCTGAATGCTGGAACTGTTTACTGTGTGTATAGTGCTACAAATCCGGAAACTTACAGTTTTCATCATTGCTGGGCTGTTTAGTACTTTGCGAAACATTATTTGTGTTCAGTAAATGATGTAACCCTAAGTTAGGCTTACTATGGGGGCGGGCGAGGGGCGAGGGGGGTAGAATGTTACAAGCAGTTGGGGGTCAAAATGGTGGAAGGGGGGGGGGGGGGGGGGTGCTCATGGTGCCACCCATCCCCCTCAAAGGAACATTTTAATACAAGTGTTTATATTCAGATGTAACTTATCTCCCACCTTCTCAGCTAACTTTCAGAGAAGAATGAAGCACGAAAACTAAGTGTCTCACAAATGGCAAGGCAAGTTAGGTTAATGCAGTATACTTTTCAGTTACTGCCCATATGGATAGGCTTGCAGACTCAGAGGCAGCAATATTAACCATACCTGTGGCTGACAAAACAAGAAACACGACTAAAAAAATAACACAAAGACTGACATTTCCAAATGGAGTAAGGGGGTGGGGGGGGGGGGGGGGGGGGGGGAGGTATTACCACTCTCCCCATAGTGCATATCAATAGTCTGAAGGTCTGTGTTCAAAACCACAGTACTAAGTGAAATACTGATAATGAATGCATATTACATGAGAATGCATTTCTCTGCTTTAAAATGATATATTTTCTTACTTGCAATTTCTTACATTCTTTGCTAAAATGATGTAATAAGCAGTTAATAAAAACAAATTGATGCTGCTGTTGTCGTTACACAGAAAATATCATTATTTGATATGTTGTAGGCAATATTGGTCCTTAGACATCATATGAAACACAACTGCGCCCCCCCCCCCCCCACTTGAACTATGAACCTTGCTGTGATGTGTGTACTTCGGTGGTACAGATGTCTGGGGACATAATTGTCAGGAGGATGTCACCATCAGGAAAAACATAAATGATGTTCTACAGGTCAGAGTGTGGAATGTACGATCCCTTAATAGCGTATGTAAGTTAGAGAATTTAAAAATAAACTGCATAGGTTGAAGTCAGATAAAGTGGTAATTATGATGACTGTGAAGATGATGATGATTTGAGGTGAGGGAGACTCAACATCATGGTCATTAGCACCCTGACGAAAAGTCAGTATGCCAATCTCATGGGTGGAGACGAAGGCTGTCCGCACATGCGGAACAGTTTATAATGTATTAAAGTCTGCCTCCCTTCTCCACCAATTTAGGGATGAGGCCTGTCAGTTCGTAAAATTTCACCACTCTCTAACACCGGAATCAGTATCGGCGAGGATGGGGGGCAGATCTCCATCGAGGCTGAGGTTGCCCTGATATCAGTGTATAGGACACATGTTGCCAAAACATTCTGAACTGAAAGTGGCACACCACAAACTTCACAGAATGGTTGATCCTCCCACCAGAGGAGGAAACCATGCGTTAAAGGGCTATGTTTGGTACGCAGTCTGGTAAGGAGAACCTGCCTCCAGTGGTGAGGCTGACAGGAAGTCCGCCATGCCTGTATGGTCGATTTGAGCGACCGCAGTTTGTTTTCTGTCCACTGCAACCACTCAGTCTCCCACTGACACATGATGCATCTATCGGAAAATGAGATGACGGTGTGAAAGGGCAAGGAACATTGACAGACAACAATATCCCGACATGCTTCCTTGGCTGCTCTGTTGGCCATGCCATTTCCCTGCATCCTGATGTGGCCAGGTACCCCACAAAAGATCACCTCCTTGCCTCAGTGTTGGAGCCACTATAAGGATTCATGGATGTGCTCAATCAAGAATTTTATATATTTTGAAAACGTAGGGGATATAGTGTACTGTACTTTATTAAATTGAAGGATACAATTTTAAAACAGAGGATATACTTTATTAAAACCAAAAATACATTAATTTTCAAAGAAAACTTAGTCCTTGAGTGTATACTGTACATAATTATACAGTCGTATCACTCACTATGAAACATGTCCCTAAGACTTAACTACAAAATAAGTTAAAGACAGTTCTACATTTATAGCATTTGTAGATAAAGACAGAGCTTTTGACAATGTTTACTGGAATACTCTGTTTCAAATTCTGAAGACAGAAGGAATTAAATACAGGGAAAAAATATTATCTCCAACATGTACAGATACCAGACATGAAAGGGGGGCGGGGGGAGGCAGCAGTTGAAAAGGGAATAAACGGATAATTCAACCTGTTCGTTGAGCAAGCAGTAAAGGAAAGGCAACTAAAGTTTGGGGTGAAGAAATAAAAACTTCTGAGGTTTGCTGATGATATTATAATTCTGTCAAAGACAGCAAAGGAGTCAGAAGAGCAGCTAAGTGAGTGGGTAGTGTCTTGAAAGCAGTGTGCGATTTGCAGGGGGGGGATTTCCCCCTCTCTGCATCAGACCATCCCCTCCTCTGGTTTTAGTTTATGCATCCCAACCTGGGATGTTTATTTCCCACGCACTGAAGTAAAACTTTACATATAATTTAAATTTGTGGAGCCAAACACTGAAAGTTTTTAATAAGTCTTACTATTAATATGTTTCAGTTTTCTGTCAGAGTAAGTACAGCTTTTCACAAAAGTGCCTCGACTTTTTGAATGTAGATGATTTTGTAAATAACCTTTACCTATAATGTACTTTTTAGAGATATAACAAGGGATGGCTTTACTGATAGTGCATACGCGTGAATAGTGAGTTTCGGCATTAACATCTATTTATAAATAGCTGTTTAACCACGCCATGGTCCAAGCTAGTAACATATATAATTCTACTAACCCCCTAAGACATCCCCCCCCCCCCCCCTTGTAAAAGCACAAATCGCACCCTGCTTGAAAGGAAGTTACACGATGAGCATCAAAGAAGTAAGACAAGTGTAACGATAAACAGTCATATTAAATCAAGTGGCGGTGGCGGTGAGTGTTTAACGTCCCGTCGACAACGAGGTCATTAGAGACGGAGCGCAAGCTCGGGTTAGGGAAGGATTGGGAAGGAAATCGGCCGTGCCCTTTCAAAGGAACCATCCCGGCATGTGCCTGAAACGATTTAGGGAAATCACGGAAAACCTAAATCAGGATGGCTGGAGACGGGATTGAACCGTCGTCCTCCCGAATGCGAGTCCAGTGTGCTAACCACTGCGCCACCTCGCTCGGTATATTAAATCAAGTGATGCTGAGAGAATTAGATTAGGAAATGAGACACTTAAATTAGTAGATGAGTTTTGTTACTTTGCCAGCAAAAGAACAGACAATGGTCAGAGTAGAGACAATATGAAATGCAAACTGGCTACAGCAAGACAAGCATTGCTGAAAAAGAGGAATTTGTTAACATGTAATGCAACTTTAACCGTAAGGAAGCCTTTTCAGATGGTACATATCTGGAGTGTAACCTTGTACAAAAGTGAAACTTGGACAATCAGCAGTTGATAAGAAGGAAACTGAATCTTTGGAAATGTGGTGCTACTGAAGAATGCTGAAGATCTGGTGGGTAGATCAAGTCACTAATGAGGAGGTATGGGAAAAAGAAAAATCGTGGAGCATCTTGACTGGGAAAAATTGATCGTTTGATAGGGCACGTCACGAGCCATCAAGGAATTGTGAATTCGGTAATGGAAGGAAATTTTACAGACAGGCAAAGGGATGAATACAGTAAGCAGGTTCAAATGGATGTAGGTTGGAGTAGGGGTTTGAACCAGATAAACTAGTACAGACAGCTGCATCAAACAATTTGTCAGAGTGTAGTCGCCCACCGCTGGCAGCAGCAGCAGCAACTGAGCTATCCAAGCAGGACCCGTGAACTGCCCTAACAGCTTCAGTTCCACCATTACCTCTCTCCTAGCTCCAAAATATCACAGGAGTTCTTCTGCATGCCTTGCAGGACCAACCCTCTGTCGTATGCCACGTGTGGATTTTGCAAGGGATTGAGGAACAGGGGTTTGTGCTAAAGGAAATTCAGTCGGTTGATCAAAGTGAGAGTGAGACTTTCTTATCTGACTTAAATTTCTTTGAGGTGAATATACAGGACTGGAGAACGACAAGGGAATAATCAACTGAGAAGATACAATAACAGTCTAAGTTTTATTAAAAATCTTAATCACAGGAATGACTTCCCTAATTGAGGTGCCTCCACATTGGTACACAGGTTCTTCTATCGAGACAGGGACTGTTTGTCACCAATATGTCTCATTAATGAAACCCTGATATAAAATCTAAGGGTACTAGGGCCCTGAAACTAACTTCTAACCAGCCACTCCAGCCTGTAGCTCCAGCTGTATCCGCCTGCAACTGCCTCCAATGTCTAACTCTATTACCAACCGCCTACTGACTTGTTACTGTCTGCCTCCGGATGCTCAGCTTTAAAGTTTTGTTTCACTGTCCCCTTTGACCCCACCTGTCCCTGCCATGACTTAAGGCCAGGTTCTCATTCAAAACTGTCAAAAATCGATTTTTTTATTTCAGTTTTTAAAGGTTACATGTCTAGAATGTTGGGATGAAAAGGTTTTTTAATCCAGGCATTACAAAATTTCTACAACTCATTGTTTGAAGCAGTGTCACGGCCACTGTGGGATGCTCTCAGCCTGAGACACCCGGATCAGGTAGAAAACTTGTTGTGTTGTGGCGTATGTTTAAAAAATGATTTACATTGCTGCAGTATGCACGCAAACACAGTCGCCGAAAAATCTGACGAACAACTTGTGTAGGCTGCCGAACGCACCATATCCAGCTCGGCCAGATCGACTTTTCTCACCAAGAAAAATAAGGTAATTGTTCTCTATCAACAATTCGAGTAAGAGGAAGGGTTGATACACAGTCCTGGAATTGCATACTAAACATAAGGAAAACAATTTTTTCTTTTTTTTCGTCAAAATTGGTCAAAGCATAATTTTTGGTCCAACGTACTGCATTAGCCATTTTGAATTTTGAAAATCTAGCTTCAGATCTGTGTTCAGCCACATCAAAAATATACAACAATACACAGTTATTATGAAATCTGAACTCATAATATACATAAAAGTTCTCCCTAAACTTTAAACAGGTTTTTCTCAAAAAATGATTTTGCAGAAGTGTGTGCACGATAAAACAAAAATGGGTCTACCTATTAAGTTCTACCTTTGACACTCGAAAATTAAACATTTTTCTTGGCAGGTAATACTTAAAATAAATGAAATTTGTTAATATTAACCATTTTTTGTAAAGCCACAAAGAGTGCAAAAAACCCAAAAATTGAAAACAAAGTTCGAGTTAGCATGCTATTGTTTGCTATTGTTAAGTTTAAGGTTATATCATTGTGGTCAGGCATAAGCTCCAATAAATTTATTGTAATACCGACTGATGTTATCCTTTTTTTATTTCAGATAACTCCTGAGGAGTTAAACTGCACACAGTCTGTGTGCTTCAAATTCACAGGCCCTTGATCAAACCATAATTACAGGCGTCATCTCTTTTTGTATAGAAAATCTAAAATGAAGTTCAAAGTATGATCACTCATAATCCCCAAACAGATCCTTTGTATGTCTTTGTCTCAAAAAAATATTCCACTTTGCCTATTTTTTGCTCATTTGAATGAGAACCTGTCCTTAATGTTGAGGGGTTTCTCACTGTCTCACTGGCTACTCCGCTATCCTCTTCTTCACATACATTTCTGGGGATGAGTGGAGATGATAGGGAGCATTTCCATATATGGTTTAAATATATATTATAATCCTCATGTGGTAGCATATTCTGCACTAAGAGCTCTCGCTCTTTCTGACTCACAGCTATACCGCTCCATGTTCCAATTATTTATCTTTTTTGTTTGAGGACTTTGCTTCATTAATTCTGACACATCACTAATGTCTTTACTTCCTAAGCATCTTGTCTTGTTGATTCTGTCACATCATTCATTCCTTTGTCATCTAAAGGACATTCTCTCATTAATTCTGTCACAAAAATTATTTTACATGTGAACTTGTCTGCTTGCCTCCCTGACCTGTCCGTGTGGTCCCTTTGTGGCTGCTTCTGCCACACCAAATCTCTGTCTTTAGTTTAGTTACTCTCACTATGGACATGACAACTCATGGAAGAAAAGAAACAACAACATATATGAGGGTGATCGCAAAATTAAGATCTACTATTTTTTTTATAAGTACATAGACCTGTTTATTTCTACAATTGTTCACATCAGTTTACAGCTTGAACATTTAGCTATTTTTCGACACAATCACCATTTCTGTTGATGCATTTTTGTAGATGCTGTGGCAGTTTTTGTATGTCTATGTCATACCAGCTCGCTGCCATGCTGTTCAGAAAGCTATGAACCTCTTCTTTCACCTCGTCGTCAGAGCTGAATCACTTTCCGGACGAATGTTCTTTTAACCTAGGCAACAGGTGATAGTCACTGGGCGCCAAGTCAGGACCGTAGGGTGGATGGGTAATTATGTTCCACTGAAACTCTTGCAGGAGAGCAACGGTTTGCCTAACAATCTGTGGGTGAGCGTTGTCGTGGGGAATGTATATGCCCTTGCTCAACGTTCCACTGAAACTCTTGCAGGAGAGCAACGGTTTGCCGAGCAATGTGTGGGCTAGCGTTGTCGTGGGGAATGTATATGCCCTTGCTCGACATTCTCCTTCTCCGGTACTCAAATGCCCGTTTGAGTTTTTTCAGTGTCTCACAGTACCTGTCAGCGTTAATTGTGGTCACAGCGATTTAGCTCTGAAGACGAGGTGAAAGAAGAGGTTCATAAGTTTCTGAACAGCATGGCAGCGAGCTGGTATGACATGGACACACAAAAACTGCCACAGCGTCTACAAAGACACATCGACAGAAATGGTGATTATGTCAAAAAATAGCTAAATGTTCAAGCTGTAAACTGATGAAAACCACTGTAGAAATAAACAGGTCTATGTACTCATAAAAAAATAGGAGACCTTACTTTCGGGATTACCCTCGTATCACAAGACATAATGACAGAAACAATCTATGAAAGAGGAGTGGAAGGGTTTGGGAGTAAAATGAGGTGACTTAATGGTTAAAAAAAGTTAAACTGTAATCTGGCTGTCAGGCTGGCAGATGGATAATACGTGCTGCAGGCAAAAAAGCTGCAACCAGAACTATAGCCTGCTACACAGCTTGGCACACATGAACTACTGAGAGGTGGTAATAAATGTGTGTAACAATTGTGGAGATAGAAACCTCATGGAGAGATACAGACGGCCATTAAGAAAGAGAGAAAACAGATACAGGACACAACACAGCAACAGAGAACAGATGACAGAAGGTAATAGGAACAAAAGGGACCCACGTGGTGATATAAATATGTGTGTGTGTGTTTTCACCCAAGGTACTGACTTAATTGTATTGCCACAACGGCTATGCAAAAAGAAATACACCAATGAGAATCTGAAATGGGTATTTCCATTAATATTACTTACTGATTCCTCTTTGATGTCGATTTCACCACACATTGTGACTGCCTCTAACTCTCCTGTGGATTCCTGTAAGAAAAGAACAGATCTGACAAATGAGCAAAACCGGAGGGAAGACCAGGTGTGAGCACAAATAAAGATTCATCCATTTGTTCACACACTGTCTTCTGTAAATCCTGTCATAAAGGAAGACATCATGGATGTGAAATGAGCCAGGTTAATTAACACACTTAATCAATCACAGTTTACACCTCCTACAAAGTATACTAACAGCTGTGACTAGTACCTAATTACTTATTATGGTAATTACTTCTAGATTATTTTATACGTTTATATCTGGAGACAGGGACAGTGGCAGTTATGGTGCTGTTTCTCTACTGTTCATAGGTTGGCAATGTGTCAGTTTCGCACAGTCAATGGGATAATACTTTCACGCAGTGGTGGCTAATGCTTGTTTTCATTGGGAGGTCCCAGATAAAAATTCAATAAAATGTAACACAGTATAACAACAAACTGACTTTTGTACATAATATTTACTGTTTTATCTGACTGCACAGAAACAAAAGGGGCAGCATTAAGGCCTTTAATGAGTTCTTTAATGTAAACTTGATACACACAGTCTGAAAGTTTGTTTTGTATAATGTGTGATGTATATTAACAGATGGAAGTACTAGAGCTGTTTAAGTGGTCATCTAACACACTGCCAAGGTTTCCTAGAAGGGATAGTAAATCCAAGAAATTGCCAGCAGAAGTTCAAAATATAGTGTATACTTCAATGTGAGATGCTTTTAATAATTTCCACAATGAAACACTGTCTCAGAATCTGGTAGGAAACCCAAAGATATTGTAGTCATACATGAAGCACACCAGTGACAAGATGCAACCAATACCTCCACTGCACGATAACAACGGTGAAGTCACTGATGACAGTTATTAAACACGGTTTTCCGAAACTTCTTCACCAAAGAATATTCCTGAATTCCGACCAAGAACAATTGCCAAGATGAGAAACATAGAAGTAGATATCCTTGGTGTAGCAAAGCAGCTTAAATCACTTAATAAAGGCAAAGCCTCCGGTCCAGATTGTATACCAGTCAGGTTGCTTTCAGAGAATGCTGATACAATAGCTCCATATTTAGCAATTATATACAACAGCTTGCACACGGAAAGTTCCGAACCTACAGACTGGAAAATTGCTCAAGTCACACCAATACCCAAAGAGGGAAATTGGAGTAATCTGCTGAATTACAGGCCCATACCACTAACGTCGATTTGCAGTAGTGTTTTGGAACATATAATGTGTTTGAACATTACGAATTACCTCAAAGAAAATGATTTATTGACACATAGTCAGCATGGATTCAGAAAACATCATTCTTGTGAAACACAACTAACTCTTTATACTCATGAAGTAATGAGTGCTATCGACAGGGGATGTCAAATTAATTCCATATTTTTAGATTTCCAGACGGCTTTCAACACCGTTCCTCACAAGCATCTTCTAACCAAACTGCGTGCCCACAGAATATCGCCTCAGTTGTGCAACTGGATTCATGATTTCCTGTCAAAGGTCACAGTTCGTAGTAATAGATGGAAAGTCATTGAGTAAAATAGAAGTAATATCTGGCGTTCCCCAAGGAAGTGTTATAGGCCCTCTATTGTTCCTGATCTATATTAACGACATAGGAAACAATCTGAGTTGCCCTATTAGAGTGTTTGCAGATGATGCTGTCATTTACCTTCTTCTAAAGTCATCAAATGACCAAAACGAATTGCAAACTGATTTAGATATTTGTATGGTGCCAGGCATTACATTGTGAATAGCAGAGTAATCACATAGATGTAGATTACGTTTCTGATTTGATACGATGTATGTTGAATCAACCTGAGCAGCAACGTTAATTATTGCAACCATTTTGTATTTACAAGCATTTTCTAAATGTAGTCTTCTTTCTTCATGTTCCTTAATTCATTCATTTACATGCTTTGGGTCCTTACAACCAGACTCCACTATCCTTCACTTCAAATAACATACAATAGATATCAGGTAACTTTTGTTTCTCATCATTGATAACCATGATTTTTTGCAGAAAGTTGTATCCTTCCTTCCATCTAGTTCAGATATTAAGTAATCGTTTCATTCACGTGTACCTGACTGCTTGATTTCTGGCTTCTCTACCATACTTGATAAATTAAAGGATTTTTTAGCAAACAACCTATTAATTTTAAAATCACTGTACATAAGACTACCAGACTTTCAAACACACAGCTCCAGAATATGGAACAATACTGAGAGATTTGTCACTTTTGAGGTTTGTGACATTTCCTGTTGACCTATAGGAAGGTGCCAAGTGATGTAGTTGGAAATCCATGCTACGGGCACTCCAGCAGGGCCTAAACACCGTGTACAGGTGCAGATAAGTGGCAGAGTGGTAATGTGACAGAGACAGCAGGGTTCACAGAGGTGCGGGGAAGGAGGGGTACGCTCGAGTCTGTTGTCCGCCAGGCACACCTGAGGGCTCGAGGTGGCCCCTAGCTGTGGTACAGTGAGGACGATGGTGGGAAAAGGGAAACAGCTCGGTGACATCACTACGACTCCAGTTTATGGAGGCGGGGGTGTGGAGGGAGTAAGGGCCACCAGGCTCTGCTCCTCAGCTGAATGGGGTGGTGAAAGGAAAACACGTTTGTCACTGTGGAAGGATGAGCTGATGGAAGAGTTGTGGCAAGGCTTGTTCCCACTACTGGCATCTCAGAGTAACATTGTGCATTTCTTCAAAGAGCAGTAGAAGCAACACGTGATTATCTATGGTGTCTGCCACCCGTGCAACACTAAAATTATGTCATATTCAAACTGTCAGACACAGCACTGAAATTATATATATATATATATATATATATATATAGAGAGAGAGAGAGAGAGAGAGAGAGAGAGAGAGAGAGGGAAACATTCCACGTGGGAAAAATTATATATAAAAAACAAAGATGAGGTGACTTACCGAACGAAAGCGCTGGCAGGTCGATAGACACACAAACAAACACAAACATACACACAAAATTCAAGCTTTCGCAACAAACTGTTGCCTCATCAGGAAAGAGGGAAGGAGAGGGAAAGACGAAAGGAAGTGGGTTTTAAGGGTGAGGGTAAGGAGTCATTCCAGTCCCGGGAGCGGAAAGACTTACCTTAGGGGGAAAAAAGGACAGGTATACACTCGCACACACACACATATCCATCCACACATACAGACACAAGCAGACATATTTAAAGACGAATATATGTCTGCCTGTGTCTGTATGTGTGGATGGATGTGTGTGTGTGTGTGTGTGTGTGCGCGCGAGTGTATACCTGTCCTTTTTTCCCCCTAAGGTAAGTCTTTCCGCTCCCGGGATTGGAATAACTCCTTACCCTCAAACTTAAAACCCACTTCCTTTCGTCTTTCCCTCTTTCCTGATGAGGCAACAGTTTGTTGCGAAAGCTTGAATTTTGTGTGTATGTTTGTGTTTATTTGTGTGTCGACCTGCCAGCGCTTTCGTTCGGTAAGTCACCTCATCTTTGTTTTTTTATATATATATATATATATATATATATATATATATATATATATATATATATATATATATATATATATATATATATATATATATATATATATATATATATATATATATATATACAGAATAAAACTATATCACAAAACTTTGGTGGAGCTAAGCTCCTCTGGCCCTTACGAGTGAGCCGCTCCCACTTTCACGTAACCAATGAGAGGCGAGAAAATGAATTTCTAGCACTGAAATAGAAACCATTCTCTTCTTTGCTGTCGTCATAAATACCTGACTGTGTTTTCTGAATAAGTCACAAATTATGAAGTTGTGATCAAGTTGGAATGTGACAGTTGTGAGCTGGTGAAGCTAATCAGTTTGAGAGCTAAAAACATCTGGTTGTGGTAAAAAACTGAGCTGTAGCTTGGCCCTAGGTTTATGTTAGGTTGGAATGTGGCAGCCTGCCTGAGAGTTGGAGAAGGCAACAAATTTGACAGCAAAACGTCTGGTTTTGGTGACGGACAGATCTGTAGCTTAGCCTAAGGCCTAAGTTACATTGGAATATGACAGTTTTACTCACAAAAATTACATCAATAATCTTCAAAAAATGGAAACTCCACGTAGGAATATCAACAATGTAGGAAAATAAAGAGTGCTACTTACTGTAAAGAAGACACATCAAGTAGCAGAAAAACACAATTAAAAGACACAATGTGAGTAACTTTTAATTGTGCCTGTCTGCAACTTGACGTGTCTTCTTTACGGTAAGTAGCACTCTGTTTCTTCCTACATTGTTGACATTAATAATCTTTGTTGTCATATATTTGTTTCTTACCAATATTTCACAAATTATAAGGTTGTGGTCAGACTGGGAACTAATAATGCAGCTTAAAATAAATTAATAATGTCGGTGGTCAGAATATTTTCCTATCCTTCCAAATGCATTCCAGTTTTGGAGGTGGTGATATACTAACATGAGAACGTGACAATATTCCTTCAAACAGACCCAGCAGCTGATACACCCTCTTTCCTTCCCATCATACCTCACAGCAAGTGCTGACAATGTTGTTGCAGGAAACAAGTTAGTATGCCCCTGGCCCTGATCTAGATGTTTACCTCTGAAGACCATATTCTTGCTTCATCATGAAGTTTGTTGTAAATAATCCACTACAGTTCAAAAGGAACAATGAGGTACATAATCAGAAAACAAGGTGGAAAAATGACATTCATTACTCCACATTAAGGTTGTCCTTAACCCAAAAGTGGTGCACAATGCTCTAACAAAAACTTTTGATCACATACCCAGTGATTTAAAATGTCTGACAGACAGAAGAGTAAAATTTGATAACAAACTGTGAAAGTAGCTCCTTGAAAACTCCTCCTATTCTGTAAAAGAATTTCTGTTATTGTAATGTGTAGAAGATGGTGGGTAGCCATTACTAACACACACACACACACACACACACACACACACACACACACACACTATGTATCTTTTTTTTCCTCTTTTTGTATTAAAAGAAAGGCTAACTTAGAAATGTTCAGAGTGTAGCCATGTGTAAAAAATACAAATATTCTCTCTTGCATTAACACTAGGAACAAAAATTGCCTCTACTATCCAAAATGTAAGCTTCCTCTTGCACAGAAAGTATCAAAATGTGCAGCTATATCTTTTGTGAATTAAAGGTGCTGTCAAGACAATGAAAGTTTTAAAAACAAATTTAATCATTTCTATTTGACACCTCTTTCTCCCCAGGTGATTTGGTAAGTACATAGTATTTATGTTGCTGGGTACTTGATTGGTTGGTTGGTTGATATGGGGATAGGGACCGAACAGTGAGGTCACCAGTCCCATCGGGTTAGGGAGGGATGGGGAAGGAACTCGGTCCTTTCAAAGGAACCAAGCTTGCATTTGCCTGAAGCAATTTACGGAAATGATGAAAAACCTACATCAGGATGGCCGGATGCAGGTTTGAACCATCATCTTTCCGAATGTGAGTCCAGTGTGCTAACCACTGCATAATCTAAATCGGTTGTTGGGTTACTTTTGTCATATATTGTTCCATATTACAACTCAAAAATATCCAGTTATTTGAATGTTCAGTAGGTACCCATGTTTGCACAGAGAAAATGTTTCTCATTATTGTAAATCAACTGACCTGTTCAACACCAAGGCAAGTTCTTACAAATATGATCCACAGAACACGTAAAAGCGAAACTAAACTAAAATAGTCTTATGAAGTAGAGACTACAAGTGTTAGAAGAACAGACACACATTCATACACTGTACTATTTTACATGGATTATGACACATTTCATTTTGTTTGCAATAAATTTACATAAATTTTTCATGTACAACTGACTAATATCTACACAATTTTTTCTGTCTGGGTAATTTCAGATCAAGTGGACCATTTTAGGAATCATCCTCAACTGACTATCTCTAATTTCAATGAAATTTTATTTCGGCATTACCTAAGAGTAAAACTAAATTCTGCCAACTTTGAGCTCAAGATAAAAAAATTCATGGTTTTAGGACTTTTCAGTGAAGTGCTGAAACAGTCATGCAAGCTCGATGCGCAAATTTAAGGTGCATTAAAACTGGAAGTTTTTTTGTATCAGATGCACAACTTTCTTTTTATAGAACACACTTTTAATATTTTGAGACTTTGTCATTCACCATTTTCAAGCTACATGACACCACATTTCAGGAACTGGCAATGACAATAATGTTGCAAGCATTCTGTGACTAAATTTTTGGACATTAAATGAAAGATTTTTTTTGTTTTAAGGTGCAAAAACAACTAGGGGCACACGCACCTATGTCAGAACTGAAGAACACAAGGACAGAGAAGTTAAAAACAACTACACGTTAACCCCAATCGACAGAAGAGAAGATAGCTAAAAACACGGGCGTGGAGAAACAGAGGTCGTGAACTAAAGATTAAATGTCCTTCGCCATATTGCTATGACAGATTAAAAGTAAAACAAGGTTGACAGCCCACACATCATTCATTTAAACGGCTGGTAACTCAGACAGCAAGCACAAATGAGAATGTAAGTGGTTAGAAATGGGCATTCCATCAGGCAGTGGTGGACTATCAAAGGTTGAGGGCAACGAGCACAAAGTGGTGGGGAGCACCATTTGACAAATGGTGACGTCTAAAAAGACAGTTCCCAATATGCAACCTAGCTAAAATGATCTCCTCACAGCAGTAGGGACAAGATGAGATCATCCGAGCTGCTGGGAGAGAACTAGCAGGCTGAGGTATGATGACTGCAGCAGCATCAGTGGCCTCATTTCCTGTCAAACCGATTTGACAGGGAATCTACATAAAATCACAGTGACACCATCACGAGTGAGCAGGTGACATCTTTCCTGGACCCGCTGCACTAAGGGATGGGCAGTGTACGGCAGACAGAGGCTTTCAAGACCACTGAGAGAGTCAGAGCAGATGAGTCAACTGAAAAGCTTGTGACACCAGATGCACTGTGTGGCCTGATACAGGGCGAAGAGCTCTGCTGTAAATACTGAGCAGTGTTCTGGAAGCCGACACCGAAAAATGTCGGTGCCAATGATGAAGGTACACCTGGCACCACGGTCAGATCGAGAGCCATCAGTGTACATAAAGGTACTATCACGTAGTTCCGTACAAAGGTCACGAAACTGAAGGTGATAGAGTGAGGCTGGAGTAGTGTTCTTAGGAAGCAAATTAAGGCCAAGGTGAACATGGGCCACCACATGAAGCCAAGGTGGTGAAGGGGTCACACCCACTGAAAAAGTGGCAGGTAGCGTGAATTTAAGCTGCCCGAGCGAGAGCCGATAGCGAACTCCAGGAGGTAACGGAGATGAGGATGTGCCCCATACAGGTGATCAAATGAGTCAAAAATGAAGGAGTTACAGGACGGGTGGCCACACACGGCAGACAAACAAAAGGCATATCTGCCGTGGAGAAAGTCACGGCAGGAAGACAGCGGTAGTTTGGCGGTTTCTGCATACAGACTCTCAACCGGGCTAGTGTAAAAGATGCTAGTGGCCAAATGGATGCCACGATAATGGATAGTATTTGAGATCGTGTAAGAGGGATGGACATGAAGATGCATAAATGCATGAATGAAACATCCACAGTCTAGTTTTGAACGGACGAGGAACTGGTACAAACAGACGAGGGTGGTTTGATCTGTTCCCCAGGAACTATCACTGAGGACAGGTAGGATACTGAGGGACCACCTCGGGCCACCAGGTAAGATGTGTGGGAGGACGAAGAAAGTTTGATATCGGGCATGAGCCCCAGGAATTTTGTAGTTTCAACCAATGGAAGAGCAATAGGCCCAAGATGTCAAGACGGTGGGAGAAACCAAATGCACCACCAGAAATTCATACAAATGATTTTGTCAGTGGAAAAATGAAAGCCACTGTCGATGCTCCACGAGTAAAGATGATCGAGACATCGCCGAAGATGCCACTCGATGAGACAGGTCCGTCGGAGAACTGCAACAGACGGAAAAATCGTCAACGAACAGGGAGCTGGAGATGCCTGGTGCGAGACAGGCCATTATAGGGTTGAGGCAATAGCAAAGTTGACACCACTCAGGACGCAGTCCAGAGACATACCATTTTCCTAGATAAAGGTGCCAGGCTTGAAAACTCAGTCTTTTAAAAATTCCTACAGGAAACGGGGCACATGGCTGTGGAAGCCCCACGTGTAGAGGGTACAGAGGATGCCAGTCCATCAGCAGGTGTTGTAGACTTTCTCCAAGTTGAAAAACACGGTCACAGTCTGGGATTTCCGCAGAAAACCATTCGTGACATGGGTGGACAACTGCAGAACACAAGAACACAGTGGTTAGTAAATTGCAAGGTTCGAGACACCATACCGGCTGGGCACGAATCATATGTTCCATCACCTTGCAAACACAGCTGGTGCAAGAAATGGGGCGCTAGCTAGAAGAAAGATGTTTGTCCTTTCCAGGCTTAGGTATGGGTATGCCAGTGGCTTTAAGCCAGCATCTGGGAAACGTGTCCTCTGCCCAGATGCGGATGTACGTATGAAGGAGATAGTGCTTGCCCGCAAGAGAAAGGTGCTGCAACATCTGAATGTGAACATCGTCTGGCGCCGGGGTAGAAGACTGGGATGAAGTAAGAGCAAGATCTAGCTCCCTGATAGTAAAGGCAGCATTGTAGCACTCACGATTCTGAGAACTGAAGAGTATCGTCTGAGCTGCCTCTGCTCATTTCCAATGGAGGAAGGCACGTTATAGTGGGGGGGAGCTCGAAATCTCAGCAAAATGGCGGCTCAAGGTGTCGGAGATAGCAACAGGGTCCACTACGACATTGTCTGCTATTGTCAGGCTCGAAATTTGGGAACGGACCTCGGTTCCAGAGAGCCAGCGGAGGTTGGCCCACAAGACGGAAGAGGGAATGGAACTGTTAAAAGAACTAGTAAATGAAATCCAGTTAGCTTTTTTATCATCACGAAGAAGGCGATGCCACTTTGCACGCATCCAATTATAACGAATGCAGTTTTCCATCGTAGAATGACAGTTAAAAACACAGAGAGCACGAATGGCATCACGGCACGCCTCAGTCCACCAAGGGACTGGGACACAGAGCGGTAAAAAAGAACTGCGGGGAATGAAACATTCTGTGGTGGTAAGGATAATGTTTGTAGGATATTACACTTTGTTGTCGCAACTGGGGAAATGATATCTGTAGAAGGTTTCCAGAGAGCAGTAAAGCCTCCAGTCGAGCTTAGAAAGTTGCCATTTGGGTACAGGTATGACAGGAGTCAGAAATTGGACGGCACACGGGAAACGCTCACTCGAGTACGTGTCAGAGATATCAGACCACCGTAGATGACGGGCAAACTGTGCGTGCAAACGAGCTCCAAATGGTAATAGGTGTGTGGAGTCTGAAAGGAACGGGTGCTCCCACATTAAGGCAGACGAGGTGAAGGTGATCAATAAGGTCAGCCGAGAGGGCACCTCTCCGACAGGTTCTGGGCGAGCCCCGAAAGGGTGGTGCACATTAAAGTCACCGAGCAGCAGAAAGGAATGAGGGAGTTGCACAATAAGCTGCAGGCAGAGTACAGGTGGACACTGCGATTCTAAGAGCAGCCTCGAGTCCTCTCCGTCAGTTCGAAGGCCGCGAATGTTCCGTCGGAGGAGACTTGTGACGAGGAAAACGTGAAGGGTCTCACCTCGCAGCTGCCGAGTGCCAGCCATCGGAGACACACTGCTACAGGGCACAGAGGCAGGAGGATCTTAGCCCACGAGGTCCACAGAGGTGTCGGTACTCTCCTCCTATCGGTCTGCGAGGTCCGGAACAGAAAAACAGTCAGTGGTGCTCACCGGCAACAAAAAGGTCAGCCGGGCGAGCGAATAATGTGGCGACGCCACCGAAGAGAATCTCCGAGTCAGCAAAGGAAGGGACTGTTTCCCTCTGTTTAACTTCTCGGAGCCTTTGTGGTTGGCAGACAAAGGTGTTTGTCGGCTGAAGGGCTGTAGGAAGTCTTCACGGGAGTATCCCTCCCGTCCTTTCTGAGGCCGGTCGTGTAGCAGGCGACTTCGCCCAGTGAGGCAAAAGTTTCCGAGTAGCCGACTCGGGAGTGGCCGGGTAAGTCACTTTTCCGTCTGTCCAGATCTCCCGGACAGCCCACTCGTCCGCTCATCGAGACACGCGGGACACTCACAATCGCAAGAGGAAGCACTGTGGTCGCCAGTGCAGTCGATACGGCAGGGACGAGGAGGCAGACAATTGCCCTTATGAGCACAAGATTACACATCTGGCGTAGTGTCGACAGGCTTCTCGAGTGTGGATGTAAAGGTACGTTTACACTGGGATACATGTATCGCGACATGTATGAGCGACATGTCAATTTGACATGTCGCGATACATCACCTCATACAAAAATTCACGGAACTTGTATGCGGACCCTCGAGCTCATACATGTCGCGTATACATTTTGTATATCGCTTTTAGGCCATATACGCGACATGTATGAGCGACATTTGAAGAACTCGCGCATGCGCAGTACTATCATTTCCTGTCGCCTTGTCGACTGCCGCTTATTTCGATGATTAGCGTATGCGTAGTACCAGGCTCTTTGGCGGCTGTTTGAGTTTTGAAGGTGCCGACTGTCGTTTCGACGTTAATGTATCTGCATAGAATATCAAAAAGTGCCATATGCAACATCATTCTTCGTGTTTGTGAGGCCATTGTGCAAGTTTTATCCCAATAAGTGAAGGTAAAAGTTTTATATATATCAGAGTATGTAATACATTATATAATTTTTTCATGCATCTGGCACGTATATCAATGTTTTGCTGTTATTCCGGCGGCCTCGCGTGATAATGTTGACAACGGATGCCGACAATCGTGTGTGAGACGTTGGCATTAGCTATCGCGCGACAATGCAAATGTTTTGTCATGAAATCTTCGTTTTACGAGGAATCCCCAGTGGCTAAAAAACGGATTGTTACTGCCAACTGATCCTCTGGTGGAATCGCTTCCCGAAAGTTTGTGTTGGTTTTGGACACAAGAGGAGCCAAAAGTGATAACAAACCGCGGAAATCCTCCATACTCATCCTAACATAATTTCTAAAATATGCGCCATCCTCTAGCGTTAATTCGCAAGAAACTCTCTGTGCCACCATCTACGCTTCCTCCGCCTTTTCTTCTTATCATCTTCCAAAAGAGCAAGTGTATCAGCACATAAAAATGTGAAAACTTCCAACTCGTCGTCGGAAGCTATCGCACAGTGAGACATATCAACCAGTGTAAACGCACGCTCATACATGTATGAGGTTGATACTTGTCAACTCATACAAGTCGCGATACATGTCGCAAAGTCGCATATACATGTATCTCATACATGTGCCGATACAAATCGCAGTGTAAACGCACCTTAATAACGAGACTGGTAGCAGCACGTCGGGTTCGGGTACGGTAGTGCTGTGATAACTTGGTAGCCTGCTTTGATCTTTGACGGAAGAACCACTCTATCAAAAGTGAGACAAAGAGTGCGTGTGGGCACTAAGGATGCATCTACTTTTTTCATCACCCGACGGACTGCAACGGCACCCCGATCGGAGAGGTACGTTTGGGGTTCTACCTTGGTGTGGCCATCGAGCAGCATAGTGTAAATCACTTAACGGGAAGAATTCGGGGTTCGACGGGTATCGACACGGACAGGATAGCTGTGGAGGAGCGAAGCTCGAGACTCGGTAGTAGTCTCCGAAAGCAAAGTGCCATTTCGAAAAACCGGAGCGGGATTTCACAGGGCTTGCAATTGCATCGACACCTTCCCGAATAATAAATGGATTTACCGAAGCAAAGAACTGACTGTCTTCAGTATGTGAAACCGTGTCGCAGTTGCAAGGTCTTTGAATCATTAGCCTTATTTCGTTTACGTTTAATAGATGTTTGGCTCATTGCAAGAAAGTCCCCACCGATTGCCAGTGTTTCCAATGCCGCACTCCTTCTGACTGGGGAATCCCCTCAGAAGGCGGCACACCTGCCTTAGGTGATAGTTCATACCTCGGGTCACACTTCCCAAACACCTGACAGAAGGATCAATCCACAATTTAGGAAGGTAGCTGCTCAGGCAATCACCCCCGCTCCCCAACGGGGGAAAAAGAAAGAGAGGAACCTCAAACACCAAAGCAGAGGAAGGATGGGAGATGGGGAAGGGGGATACTGAAGGAACGAAAGACAGTGGAGAGACTGTTCTCATGTCAGAGACTGAATATGCAGAACGCATTTCCAACAACATCCAACACGAGTTCCTCAAGCGAGGGGAAAAAGAATAGCAAGAGGATAGACATGCAGCACAGAGGGGAAAAGATGCTGCAAAGGCTGGGGGCCTGTGGAAGCCAAAGCACAAACTCACCAAAGAGCAGGAAGCACCCTGGGGGCATTGAATGAAAGTGCACTTGTGGTGTTTGCAGCTGTTACATAGTTTACTGATGTCGGTAACAACTCCTGTGATGAACAATGGGAATTGAATATGACAAATTATGCATCTGTCATTTGCAGCCAATCAGAATTCCAGCTCATGATTTCCTACGGTTTGTAAATACAGTTAGCTGGTATTTTGTTTTGAATTTAACAACATTGTCAGAATTTTTGGCAAAATCGTACGTAAGACATACAAGTATCTTACCACAATGATGAATATATATCTCATGCTATGCACACATTAGTCTATTATGGCAGTTATATTTTTGTGTTAAACTTCACTCATTTTACCAACTCGAGCATTTCAACCTAAGCCTCGGTTTACACTACAGGTCAGTGTTTCAGCATACCTACTTTTTTGAAATGCACATTTGTTGGTTTTCCCAAGTCACAATCATTCCGTCACTTTTCAGCTTAAACTAATCCTCGGGCTACAGCACAGGTTGGTCCGTCAGCAAATCTAGTTTTCTTGCTATTCTTCAGAAAACTAATGTAGGCCTAATCAACTCGTGGCTCCCTCCAAAAGAAATCATCACATACAGCGATTCTCATTGGCTATTGTATACTATCACCCACTTAGCTATGAGCAATACTAGTGATTTGCCAACATTAGCATGCAATGTATTTGCTGCAGATACGGCACGTAAACTTTAGCCAGCATACTGAGTGCCTTTTAGTAGGTCCACAGAGAAATTACTTGTAATCAGTTCTATCAAACTCAGCAGTTATTTGCGAATATTCTAGAGGTTATTAATGTGCAATCATTTTTTTCTGAATGTCTGTGTATTTTGATGTTATATTGCCAATTATTAACAGCTATTTTCTTGACTTCTTGTTTGTTAGAAAGAGCAAGTGTTTTCGTACTAGAAACAATTTTGTTTGTTTTGGAGACTATGGATAAAGTTTAAAAAAGATATTCAAAATACTACTGTCAAATAGTCATATAGTCTTTTGTGACAATTTTTTCATGCCATTCTGTAATTTTTTGGTTCTGAAATACTGCATATTTGATGGTATTTTTACTTTTTATCCATATCTAATGACCTGTATAAAATAAAAATTTTTCAAACACTTGACAAATCCAAACAGTAGTTTCCAGAGGCATACTGGCTAACATGACCCGTGTCGTAATTTTTGGTTGCAATCTGCTCTGGTGGCTGCTACCAACAATTAAAATGCAGACCACTTTAGCAAGTCTGAATCTAGAAATTACTATGTGGATGTGTCTAGCACACAAAAAGTACATTTGTACAAATCTACTACTAGTGGGTGTTCTCCTCTTCTATTTATAACCAAGAAAGTTGATACTTTGGAGTACTTTGTTGCCAACCTGTTTTGATTGTGCAAGATTCCATGGGAATGAATCCTTCTGGACAATTGTCTTGTTTAATAGATAAATTCGAGGTGGTACTGCAAGGATGTCTAAGACCATTTTGTGTAGCACAGATGTATCAAAATGCTGGCCCTGACATACCACTGTACACAGTTGGTAGTTTGGACACTTCAGTGTACCATCAGCCCTATCTCAGTAACTGTAAAAAAGCAGAGTCAAGAGGACAAGAGGAATGTTTGGTAGGTGTCGTCAGCTTTGGACCATGAAGTAATGTTAATGGCTGCTATCACACCACCTTTCAGTGTATACATCCACAGTTTTGTTATTATTTGATGAAGCCAATGAACCTTACAGCAAAAACAAAAGACTGGTTGTAATGTAATGTTGTGGTGTGTGACACACTTATCTGTAGCTTAGCCCACGGTATAGGTGGAAGGTGACAGTATGGTTGAGAGTTGACATAGCCAATGAATGTAAAACTAAATAAACCTGGTTGTTGTGACAGACTGATCTGAGGCTTAGGCCATTTGAAAAACAATGCTAATCACATCACAATACAATCAAGGTATTATTTATGGCGTTTGTCTCATGTTTCCCACAACACTGATCAAAGCTGACGACTCCAATCAAATATTCATCTTTATCCAAAAGGCACTCGAATCACTGACCAAATTCCAACCTGATCAACAAAGACTGCTGAAACCATGATCTCATTATAACATGAAGTTGGTTCAATGGCCTTATTTTAATGTGAAACCTTGCTTCTTTATCAGTCTGAGAACTTGGGAAAGTACTATCACAGTCCTTTTGAAGGAGGGAAAAATAAAAAAGTCATTAAAAGAGCTCATGTGTCTTTGGTAAAGCAAGAGCAGTTGAATTAAGAAAGCTTATAAAAATTGTGCCCAATATATCAGAGCGAGGTTCACAATAAACTTGCCACTACATTATTCTTCTCAATGGCTTCAAAAGGTGATCATCATGAACAAATGGAAACTCAGAAAGGATCAATTCTACTTACCACAGTCTTTGCCATTTCACCCTAAAATTGTCAGAATGTCTCAAAATAAGATTCGTAATGCTACACAAGGAACAAGATTTATCAAACCCAAAGTAAAATTTGTCTAGGCACAGTGCAGATTTTGTTGGGTTCAATCCAGGTGCATAAGTCCAGCAAAATTATGATGATTAGTAATGGTGGTGCTGTTTTGGTTATGGTGACCTACTGAGTGAAATGATGCAAAAAATTTTGTTTCCTAAGATCCTGAGATTTTTCAAATTTTAACACTAACACCAAAATATTGGTTGGTACCTTTGGATGGCTTACGAACTTATTGTTTCAACCAATATGGTCAATAATGATAGAAATGTTAACGAAATGAAGGGTCATATAAGCAATGTCTGAGGGAAGAGGGGAAAGTTTTTGTTACCTTTGTTGAGGATGAATCAGTGTGATCGAAAGTGTGGTAGTTTGGATGTTATTTAAAGTGTAATACCTGAATATCACAAGATTAATGAATGGTTTACGAATGTTTGGCAGGGGTAAAATATGTAGTAATTTTATAAAAGAAATTACTAGTATGTTTACACATTAGTAACTGCTGATTATTCAAAAATGATTGCTGCAGTTATTCTCTCTGTGGTAAGTAGAATTGATCCTTTCTGAGTTTCCATTTGTTCATGATGATCACCATTTGAAGCCATTGAGAAGAATAATGTAGTGGCAAGTTTATTGTGAACCTCGCTCTGATATATTGGGCACAATTTTTATAAGCTTTCTTAATTCAACTGCTCTTGCTTTACCAAAGACACATGAGCTCAGTATACTTCGTCTTGCAGTGACAAAATTGATGAAAAATTGTCGAGTTCCATTATTCCCCAAAGTTTGGCTTTATTGACACAAAAATGGTGAAAGACATTGCTCTGAAATTTTAAAGGGTGATCGAGAGAAAAAGAAAGTTGTAGGCCTACATCTGGTACAAATATCTTATATGGATCAACACTAGTTTTCATTTTACTAGTGTAGATCCCATATAACATTTTGTAGGCCTCCATTGAAAGCATCGTAAAACAAAATTATTACAATTATTATACGCATCTTGAGCTCAAATTTTACATAAACTACCGGTATGATTGTTTTCGCACTACAGACAGATTTCATTCTTTTCCCGATATAAAATAGAAATACGCAACCGGATAATCAGCTATCTAGTAAATAAAGCCAGATTGCACAGCTTCATAAAAGACATACAAGCCTCAAGTGTTCCAATGTTGATAGCCAATTTATACGAAAACAACACATCGTGCTGTTTTCATATGAATCGTGTTACATTGTAATTTAGCTTCATGTTGCATGCGCACCTATTTTGTAACATAGTATGTAGTAACTTAGCTTCGGAGTCATAACTGCTATGAGATTTCTTAGTTTGCCTGATATTTCATACAATCGTGCTGAAAAATTTAACTTCCGACGATTAAGGTCGCACACAATTCATTCAATAGTTATGATCATAGACTCACCATATTTACAGCGAACTTTTTTGAAATATGATGAGGAGTGCTTCTCGAAAACTTCTGTTCGTAAATTCCTTAACCTTCGTATCATCAGCAACAGCTGACACGGTGCAAACTAGAAATTCGGTCGACTATACGACGGAGTTGCTAACGGCTAATCTATGGTATTTACAGCAGTGACACATTGTTACATTGACCGCAAATTGTGTGTATTTTAAGAAATAAGTATTGTGTTTAATATACAATGCTTCAAAAACACAAATTCCTGTTAAGTTTCTTAACAACATGAAGCTTTCGTAACATTATGGTAGACCTGCACGATATAATCAAAACAAATGTAAGCTGTACTGCTATCTTTCGGCGACGCTAAGCATCAACTCTTGAGTTGCGCGATGGCAGTCGTCACGTTAATCCCGCCATCTGTCAGCACGAGAAGCAACAGCGTCGTAGTTGTGTACGACGCCGTTCGAAGGCAGCACAAGTAACTACGTATCAATATATAGTTTGAAGTTCCACGGTACAATGGTTGAAATAGCTATCACCCGCAAATTATTTCAGCTACTTACTTTGTGCTTGTTAAATGAAGTTACGATAAGCAAATATATTTCATAAACATTTCTCACAAGAATTTTTTACAGTCAGCAGTATTTTCCTCAAATTATACTACATATTGTCGACAACAGAGTTGTCGCTCACAGTTTTAAACACAGATAACTGTTTGGAATGCTCCGATCGCGACGGTAATCTGAGTTGCGGATACGAGACTCTACTTGTGCGTTACTCAACTGAGCTGCGGATGCAAAACTCAGTGTGTGTGTTAACTCAAAACCCACTCTACACAGGGCCGCCCAAATCAGACCTCCCAGCTACATGGCAACCAGGTGACTGGACGATTCGGTCAGCATATCACATTGACATAGGCACGACACAGGTCTCTTGGACTGCCAAGTCACTTCAGGCGTGAATATTAAATCAGTTTCGTTGGCTGTGGGTAAAGGACGCCTGTTAACACGTTTTCATTTAAAGGTTCTTGAAGTTGCCAGATAAGCCTTCCTTTACATCCCTAGCCCTGTCAAGACATACTCGCCTTTTTTCTGCTACGAGAGATGACTTTTTCATTTTGGTTCCCAATTTTTACTCTACCATAACTATTTTGACATTATACCGCCTTAGTTTGGCGGTCGATGTAAATTTTTGTTGACTCGGGCGACGCCTAATCCAGTATAGGCTTCTTTCTTTTTCTTTTTTCTTCCTTTTTTTCTTTTCTTTCTTTTTTTTCTGACCACGCTGCTTAGATCTTGGCAACGAATAAAGACTTTACGAAACAAGAGGACGTCTATTAATTACATGTAGTACAGGTAGTCTAACTTCTCATAAAATTTGAGCCGATTCGCATAAGTTTGGAATGTAGAACTGGCACGCGTAAAAGACTCACAAAAAACGTGTTTTTTGCTCGCAAAATCAGAATGAAGCTACATTTATGAAAGCGAGTTTTCAGTTCTGTCGAAATATTGCAGTTTTTTATTTATTTGATTCATTTTAAACCATTTGCGCACTTTCAATTCACATAATAACGAATTTTATGCGATACATTTAGCTCGAAAAAATGGTTCAAATGGCTCTGAGCACTATGCGACATTACTTCTGAGGTCATCAGTCGCCTAGAACTTAGAACTAATTAAACCTAACTAAGGACATCACACACATCCATGCCCGAGGCAGGATTCGAACCTGCGACCAGAGCCGTCGCTTGGCTCCAGACTGTAGCGCCTAGAACCGCACGGCCACTCCGGCCGGCATTTAGCTCGACAATAAGCCATTGAACTCTACAACAGATAAATATTAGTGAATAAAAAAATTCGTTTTGGTTTTATCCATTAATTTTTTGAACCAGTTCGCACTCTTTTACAGAATATCAGTGGCGCATTTCAAAAATATCCATTTTAAACAGATGATACATTTAGCTCGACATGAAACGATTGTATCTCAACAATGGATAAAGATCACATGATAAAATATTTGCGTTTTGATTTCGTGCAAAGTTTGAAACGATTCCTAAAAGTTTAAAGTATAGCACTGGCGCACTTCAAAAACCTCCCAACAAAATGTGTTTTTTGCATGTTTTTGCACATATAATTCGAACAACAACAACAACAATTCGAAGGTGCTCATACAAATGTCTTAACCTGAGTAATCATTTGCAGAAAAAATTAATCGATTCACACATTCTCTCTGGGAGCCAGCTCCATTTCATAGTTCAATCTTTGGGTAATATACTGTAACATAGCTAGAGTAAGACAGATGTTCAAATAACTGTATACAAATGATCGCTCGCCGGCTACTGTGACCGAGCGGTTCTAGGCGCTTCAGTCCGGAACCGCGCTGCTGCTACGGTAGCAGGTTCGAATCCTGCCTCGCACATGGATGTGTGTGATGTCCTTAGGTTGGTTAGGTTTAAGTAGTTCTAAATCTAGGGGAATGAAGACAGATGTTAAGTCCCATAGTGCTTAGAGCTTCTTGAAACGATCGCTCTTCTCAGCTGAGGCAGAAAGGTTTAACCCTATATTCGTAGATCTGATAGAGCCCGCCTCCTCTCCCAAACTGGGACTCTGCATGGAGCCTTTCAGACATATTTGTTACAGCACTTTCGAGCTGCTACGATTAGTTTGCGCTCCCCGGTTCTGACATTTCTGACGTTTCCCTTGGCTATAAAACGAAAGCCTAAATTGGAAACCCCATTGTTCCAATGTGATTCGGCTCAAAAGTCCTTGGTTATACAGGTCAGACGAAACTTGAATTACCTCAAATAAACTTTCAAGTTACCTTCTACCCTTAAAACACTGTTGTGTATAGAAGACAGGTGCATGGGAAGCCCTCCTTTTCGTTAAAACGGTTGGTTCAAATGGCTCTGAGCACTATGGGACTTAACTGCTGTGGTCATCAGTCCCCTAGAAATTGGAAATACTTAAACCTAAGTAACCTAAGGACATCACACACATCCATGCCCGAGGCAGGATTCGAACCTGCGACCGTAGCGGTCACGTGGTTCCAGACTGAAGCGCCTAGAACCGTACGGCCACACCGGCCGGCCCTCCAGGAAGAAACTGGGACAATAAACTGAAATTGTGAGATGACTCATGAGGTTTATTTACAGTCTTCGCATTACAGTCTTCGCATTTACAGTCTTCGCCAAATGGTTCGAATTATGGAGCATAGACTTCAATGGTACAATTAGCAAGGTGTGTACAACGAAGTGTGTCCTAGGCGGTAGCGAGATTACGACCGTTAGCATGGGACGAACTATCACTTCAGGAAACCGCTGGTAATCGTGTGGCTAACCTAGCTTACGAAGGTTTTGGCTATATGGCCCAGTTCTGGCGTCGTTCGGCCACTGGTGATATGTGGGATCACGAGGAAGAAATGGTTATTGGACAACTGTGGGCATACAATTGGACGGACCGGCAGCGCGAGATGTTTGAAGACGAGCTGACAGCACCGCAGTTTTGGCGGTTGGTTCCAAACAATACAGAAAGAAGAGTCGAACAATGCGGGTCAGCTGCCGAGAATGTACCCCCATGAGAACAAAAGGTTTTAAAGACTTTCATAAATGAAGGATGGACATTACACTGCGTATAATAAAGCCTAAGAAAGAAAAGGACGACAGTTTACATAATTACTCCAGTGTCAGTATGATAGCAAACACCAGACAACCATATGTAACTATGATTTGTGGAAATTGGAATTTGTATAGTTATGATGATTTAAATTTCAGTTATCAGTAAGGGATAAACCATGTCCAGTCAAAAATAGATAACAGTATCAACCCTAAACAACCAATCCCATCCACTGGTTCAGCAATAAAGGTTTCAATTCGCAGACCTCGTTACATGAATAGGAAGATTTCATACAGTAAGAATGGCTAATTATGAAATGTGACTTTCATATACAAAATGTAATAATATCTACACGGTATACTGTCATCCAAGGAACTGTAGTGGTTGATGTCAGTGTCCAGTGAAGGCGAATGTAATGTATTTAAACAAAACAAAAGAAGGAAGAGTTGTACTTTTTTACTTTTGTTTTGATGGTAAACTTTATTGTCTTATAACAGCTTATGGTACCCTGGGCAGAGTAATAGGAACCATGGACATAATATTTATTAACTAGCAAATGGAGGTTGTCAAGTAGACTACTTTTTTTAAAAAAATTAGTTTCTTCTGTCTCTGTTGAGAGGTGTTCACAAAGTCTCTCCGCAGTGCCGTATGATTCTTAGCCGCGCGTGCCGTATGCCGCAGTGAATATACCGAAATGAAACTCAGTCAAATACAAGTTACTAATTTATTGAATATTCATTTTTACTTACAAATTTTCACATTAAATGTTGAAAGTGTCCCGCCTGTTGTTGAATACACAAATCAATTCGTCTGATCATCTTTCTAAACACAAGTTGTAACATTTCTTCTATACCATAAGAAGTGAAAGTGGACATTGCAGTTTTCAATTCATCGATGGATTTTGGACGGTTTTTATGGACATTTGCTTTCGCTGCTCCCCAGAAGAAAAAGTCAGGTGGTGCTAGGTCACGCGATCGTGGAGGCGAAAGTCCCTGCGAAATCATGCGATCACCAAAAACATCAGCAAGCAGTGACACTGAAACGCGAGCTGTATGCGCGGTTGCACCATCTTGTTGAAAATAACCGTTCAGTATTTCACTTAACACAAGCTCTACTATGAATGGGTACAGAATGTCACTGCAGTATCGTTGTGCGTTTATTGTTTAGTTGAAAGATATGGGATCCACAATCCGACGTCTACAAATTGCAATCCAAACTCGTATTTTCACAGAATGAAGTGGTTCCTCATGAATACACAATGGATTTGCAGTACTCCACATAAGAGAATTTTGCGAGTTCGTATACCCGGGTAAAACAAACCACGCCTCATCGGTGACAAACGTTTCATTAAGAGTATCCCTTCCATTTTGTTGAACGAAATTTTTGAATCGTTGACAATAATGCAGTCTCTTGCCATGACCAATATTTTTCAGTTCTTGCACGATTGTCACTTTGTATGGGAAAAGCTCTACTTTCTCCTTACAGCTGTGTGGGCCGTTCTGACACTAACATCGATTTCCTGGGCGAGTTTTCTTACTGACTTGTTCGTACTCATAGACATTTTATCGGATATATCGAGTAGTTCAGACAAAACACTAGGACGACCACTTCTCAGTGCATCTGTCACTGAACCCTTACTTCGAAATCTGTTAATAAAATCTCGCTCAGTATCACGATGTGGGATTGTCTCCGGGAAAACTGAATTAAATGTTTGACGAACTGAAACTGTGTAATTACCGCCAGCTTTGAACACTTGTTCGACTAAATACACACGCCCTTCAATGGTTAGCATTTTAACGGTGACAAAAACGAAACAACCGAACAAAGGAGCTGAACTTAAACGTTCACGCCAACACGTAACGACACACACCAACGATACTACTGACGCTGGCTGAGATAAACGAAACAGTGGAATGTTGGGAGAGTTCATTTGAAGGGAAGTAACCCAGGCAGGCGAACAATCATAGGCACGCGCGGCTAACAATCATACGGCACTGCGGAGAGACTTTTTGAACACCCAGTAAAATCTATCGATCTCTCGAACAAAAAACTGTATCCTGTTCTTGGAAAAAAGAACGGGCACACCTGTCTACAAGAAATGTGTAGAAGTGATCCACAAAACTACCGTCCAATATACTTGGCATCGATTTGTTGAAGAATCTTAGAACATATTCTGAGCTCAACCATACTGACGTATCTCGAACAGAATGACTTTGTTATGCCAACCAGCATGGATTCCAAAAACATCGATCATGTGATACCCAACGCGTACTTTTCTCACATCACATACTGGAAATTTTGGATAAAGGCAGTCAGGTGAGTGCGAAAAGCATTTGACTCAGCGCCACACCAAAGCTTATTGTCAAAACTCGATCACATGGGGTATCAAGTGAAATTTGTGATTGGATTGAGGACTTTTTAGTAGGGAGGATGTAGCACGTTATCTTCAATGGAGAATCATCGTCATGTGTGGAAGTAACTTCAGGTGTGCCCCAGGGAAGTGTGTTGGGACCCTTGCTGTTCATGTTGTACATTATTTACCTTGCAGACGACATTTATGGTAACCTCTGATTTTTGCACATGATGCAGTTCTCTGTAATGAAATACTGTCTGAAAGAAGCTGCAGAAATATTCAGTCAGATCTTGGTAAGATTTAAAAATGGTGAAAAGATTGGAAACACCCTTTAAATTTCACAATACGAAAAAAAACGTAGTATCCCATGACTATACTGCCAATGAGTTACTGTTGGAATCGGCCATCTCATAAACATATCTGGGTTTAACACTTTGCAGGGATATGAAATGAAATGATTACGTGTGCTCAGTCGTGCGTAAAGCGGGTGGTAGACTTCGGTTTATTGGTAGAATATTGGGAAAATGCAATCTAAAAGAGACTGCTTACAACTCACTAGTGCGACCCATACTACAATATTGCTCAAGTGCATGGGACCCGTACTAAGTAGCACCATCAGGGGATGTTGAACGAATGTAGGGAAGGACAGCACGAATGGTCACAGGGTTGTTTCATCCATTGGAGAGTCTCACAGAGATACTGAAAAAGCAGATCGGTCAGACTCTTGAAGAAAGACGTAAAACGGGGTCAGGAATTTTCTCTGGCTCGTGATGACTGGGTGTTGTGTGATGTCCTTAGGTTAGTTAGGTTTAAGTAGTTCTAAGTTCTAGGGGACTGATGACCATAGATGTTAAGTCCCATAGTGCTCAGAGCCATTTGAACCAAAGACGTAAACTATCCCGAGAAAGTCTACTAACAAAGTTTCAAGAACCGGCTTTAAAAGATGAGTAGGAATATACTCCAGCCCCCTACGTATCGCTCACACAGGGGACGTGAGGATAAGACTAGAATAATTACAGCACTCAAAGAGAAATTCCATCATTCTTCCCGTGATCCATATCTGAATGGAACATGAAGAAATCCTAATAACTGGTACAATGGGACGTACCCTCTGCCATGCACTTCACTGTGGCTTGCAGAATACGGATGTCGATGTAGACATAGCAGTGCTCTGTAATAAAAATGTTTATGTGGAAAATATAATTGCCAGGTTTCCTAACTGCAAAAGTTTTTTTTACTTATTTCTCTGTGAAACTATGAAGGAAGAAATATTGGCGTACAAAAGTCGCAGCACGACAGAACCCAAAATCTCTTCCTATCACTGTATCCTGGCTACATGGAAACAATATAAGGCATGTTGGCCGGACCACAGTTAACCCATAGCAACTGAAATAGTAAGAAATGCGGAGATAAAAGCATATCTGACCTATTTTCAAGCCCATCGGCACCAGTGATCATGCACAAAGGACAATTTACATAAACGTTAGCACTGTGTGTAGAAAAGTTCATTGTAAGACATTTGTCTAACATTTCTTTCAGATTCTGCGAGGGACACATTAGAACAGTATAATCAAACATTATTTTTTTATTTATTAAACAGTATCTGTTAAAACCTAACCGGACACCCCTACGTAACGCGGAAGTGACCACTAAATGTTGACCCACGAATATAACAGGAGACGGGGAGTATTGCATTGTCAGTAGAGTGGTAGTAACAGCAGAATGGCGGGAACAGTAGAGCTGAGTGACTTTGAATGCGAACTGTTCATTGGATCTCATCTGAGTAACAAGTCCATCAGGGACTTTTCATCCCTCCTACGGCTGCCGAAGTCGACTGTTTGTGATGTGATTGTGCAGGGAAAACTGTGACATCTCCTGGAAAGCCTTACAAATATTAAACTAAATCTTACCAGACGTGTAAATGTGAAGTGTAAAGAAAGGAAAAACCAAGTATATTTCTGTCGATGAAAACAGTAGCAAACACGACAGATGATTATAAAACCTACAACTCGTTAATATGATACTTAAAAAAAAAGTTAATAAAAGCTGTATTTAATATCAAGGAATAACTGTACAATGTAAAGACATTCTTTGTAACCATGGAAATCCTATCTCATTAATGTTAAAGCGAATCGATTTAAAGGTCTAATACTCCTTACGTCTCTGCTGTGCGAGAAGTAAGTCGTTTAGTTACTCTGGCCCACTCAATATTTGATGTACGTATTTCCTGTTACAGTATATGGTAAAAAGTGATTTTATCCTGTTCTTATTCAAAACCTCTCCCTGCCTGTGGAAATGTTTAAATGAAAACAATTTATGGGACTAGTGCAGCAGGGGATACAACCCGTCGGCTTTGAACAATGACGTCACAAGTCGCCAGAGAGCATGTATTACAGAGATGAAAGAGCTGAGGAGAATGTTGAGAAACAAAGGAATGCGAGAGAGATAAACATTGATCTTGTCAAAAGCATAAGCGTTTTTTGACTTAAAAAAAAAAATCTCACGAGATAGAATAAACCGATCCTACTTTATTAAGCAATATCTTGTCAAAAGCCGAGAAGCGATTCTTCTTAGTGTTCTAGCTCCCTTCAGTACGTAATAAGAGTTTTTTGACTTAAAAAAAAAATCTCACGAGATAGAATAAACTGATCCTACTTTATTAAGCAGCTCCCTTCAGTACCTAATAAGTGTTTTTTGGCTTTTAAAAAAAAATCTCACGAGATAGAATAAACTGATCCTACTTTATTAAGCAATATCTTGTCAAAAGCCGAGAAGCGATTCTTCTTAGTGTTCTAGCTCCCTTCAGTACGTAATAAGAGTTTTTTGGCTTTTTTAAAAAAAAAAATCTCACGAGATAGAATAAACTGATCCTACTTTATTAAGCAATATCTTGTCAAAAGCCGAGAAGCGATTCTTCTTAGTGTTCTAGCTCCATTCAGTACGTAATAGGAGTTTCTTGGCTTTTTAAAAAAAAAAAATCTCACGAGATAGAATAAACTGATCCTACTTCATTAAGCAATCAGTAAAGAAACGAAACTGAAACATAACAGCACGTTTAATGATGCACCCAATATCAAGCGATCGCTTTTAGATTTACATTCAATTATTTTAATGATAGTGCTTATTAGAACACAGAACTGCTTTATTATCTATGCCTCGAAGTGAAGACATTACGATCTATGACTAACGAATGACGTCATTGTTCAAAGCCGACGGGTTGTATCCCCTGCTGCACTAGACCCCAATTTATTGCAGTTTGCATAAGAGCCAACACAGTGTTACTAGAGGAGGCCGAAATGCACGCGTTTTAGCTCACGCAGGCTGGCGTGAGGAGGGAAGAACTATACTGACGTGAGGTCTGGAACATGACAAGGAACTAGAATTCAGAAAGCGGACGTAATTAGTTTGATACTTAACTTTAATCCATTAATGATGAACGTCGCTCTCGACGGTACATGAGTCACAATATTATCTGTTCAGAAGATATGACTTATAGGAACTGAATATGGCGCCTTGCTAGGTCTTAGCAAATGATGTAGCTGAAGGCTATGCTAAACTATCGTCTCGGCAAATGAGAGCGTATGTAGACAGTGAACCATCGCTAGCAAAGTCGGCTGTACAACTGGGGCGAGTGCTAGGGAGTCTCTCTAGACCTGCCGTGTGGCGGCGCTCGGTCTGCAATCACTGATAGTGGTGACACGCGGGTCCGACGTGTACTAACGGACCGCGGCCGATTTAAAGGCTACCACCTAGCAAGTGTGGTGTCTGGCTGTGACACCACACAATTATTTAAAGAGAGTTTTGTAGAAGACTGCCCATCTGACTTTCTTTTGTTGTAATGACTCACAGGTGGCCATTACGTGGAATTTAACTAAAATATTAAATATTGGTCTTCACCCTCAAGTCAAAATCATAAATACACTATGTGGTCAAAAGTATCCGGATACCTGACTGAAAATGACGTACAAGTTCGTGACGCCCTCCATCGGTAATGCTGGAATTCAGTATGGTGTTGACCCACCTTTAGCGTTGGTGACAGCTTCCACTCTCGCAGGCATACGTTCAGTCAGGTACTGGGAGGTTTCTTGGGGAATGGCAGCCCATTCTTCACGTGTGCTGGACTGAGGAGAGGTACCGATGTCGTCAGTGAGGCCTGGCACGAAGTCGGCGTTCCAAAACATCCCATAGGTGTTCTGTAGGATTCAGGTGAGGGCTCTGTGCAGGCCAGTCCATTACAGGGATGTTATTGTCGTGTAACCACTACGCTGCAGGCCGTGCATTATGAACAGGTGCTCGATCGTGTTGAAAGATGCAATCGCCATCCCCGAATTGCTCTTCAACAGTGGGAAGCAAGAAGGTGCTTAAAACATCAGTGTGGGCCTGAGCTGTGATAGTGCTACGCAAAACAACAAGGGGTGCAAGCCCCCTTAATGACAATCACGACCATACAATAACACCACCGCCTCCAAATTCTACTGTTGGCACTACACACGCTGGCAGACAACGTTCACCGGGCATTCGCCATACCAACACCCTGCCATCGTATCGCCACATTGTGTACCGTGATTCGTCACTGCACACCAGGTTTCTCTACTGTTCAATCGTCCAATGTTTACGCTCCTTACACCAAGCGAGGCATCGTTTGGCATTTACCTGGGTGATGTGTGGCTTATGAGCAGCCACTCGACCATGAAATCCAAGTTTTCACACCTCCCCCCCCTAACTGACATAGTACTTGCAGTGGATCCTGATGCAGACTGGAATTTCTGTGTGACGGTTCGGATAGTTGTCTGCCTATTACACGTTACGTTCCTTATCAACTGTCGGCGATCTCTGTCAGTAAACAGACGAGGTCGGCCTGTACGCTTTTGTGCTGTACGTGTCCCTTCACGTTTCCCCTTCACTATCACATCGGAAACAGTGGACGTAGCGATGTTTAGGAGTGTGGACATCTCGGGTACAGACGTATAATACAAGTGACACCCAATCACCTGACCACGTTCGAAGTCCGTGAGTTCCGCGGTGTGCTCCATTCTGTTCCCTCACGATGTCTAATGACTACTGCGGTCGCTGATATGGAGTACCTGGCAGTAGGTGGCAGCAAAATGCACCTAATATGAAAAAAACGTATGTTTTTGGGGGTGTCCGGATAGATTTGATCACGCAGTGTACTTTGTACACTGATAATAATTTTCAAGTATTAATATTTGCAAAATTCATTTTATTAGTATTTTTACGGAACTGCAGACATAAATGTAACTGCAGCAGGCAACATGGTTTAGGTTTGCTTCGTAATATACTTGAGTTTTTAATTAAATTTATTTCTGTTAAGTAAATTCTTAACCAAACTGAAGGCAGTTCATGTCAATGAAATTATTTATCGTGAGTGCAAATCCTTACGCTAAGTAGGTGGTTATATCGCCTCTTTCTTCGCAACTATTAATTTATCGGACAGTAACAGTTATAGTTTCATGCTACTTCTGATTAAATTTGAGCTAGTCGCGAGTTTCGATAACGTAATCAAACTATTACAAGCGAAACTGTAACCATTTCTGCTAATATTTTTGCCTGCGTAGCAACTTTTGATATCATCGACGTATATGGAAGCCGCATTTACGTGCGTGCAGAATATATGCGGCGCCTACAGTGTATTCAGTATCCTTTACTTTTGCCAAACAATCCTGACCACATCTTACATCAAAATCAAAACAACTTGAAACAAAAGAAGAGCGAGAGATGAAATAAAGCCCAGAGGAGTAACCGCAGCTAAACTAAGACCAGGCGGATCCCATCTACTGACGGACAGCGACCGTCGAGCCTTACGAAAAGTGGTTGTCAAAGATCTCGTGAGATTAGCGGAAGAAATCGCTCGCCAGTTCCAAAGTGTTACCGGCATTCCAGCTAGCACAGTGACTGTGTGTGGGGAAATGCACTGAAGAGCCAGAGAAACTGCTACACCTGCCTGATGTCAAGTACGGCCCCCACGAACACGCACAAGTGCAGCAACACGACGTGGCGTGGACTCGACTAATGTCTGACGTAGTGCCGGAGGGAACTGACGCCGTGAATCCTGCAGGGCTGGCCATAATTCCGTAAGAGTATGCGGGGGTGGAGATCTCTTATGAACAACACTTTGCAAGGGATCCCAGATATGCTCAATAATGTTCATGTCTGGCGAGTTTGATGGACAGTGCAATTGTTTAAACTCAGAAGAGTATTCCTGGAGTCACTATGTAGCAAATCAGGCCATGTAGGTTGTCACATTGGCTCTGAGCACTATGGGACTTAGCATCTATGGTCATCAGTCCCCTAGAACTTAAAAATACTTAAACCTAACTAACCTAACGACATCACACAACACCCAGTCATCACGAGGCAGAGAAATTCCCTGACCCCACCGGGAATCGAACCCAGGCACCCGGGCGTGGGAAGCCAGAATGCTACCGCACTACCACGAGCTGCGGACGTTGTCACATTGTCCTGCTGGATTTGCCCAAGTCCTTCGAAATGCACAATGGACATGAATGGATTCAGGTGATCAGACAGGATGCTTACATATGTGTCGCCTGTCAGAGTCGTATCTAGACATATCAGGGGTGCTATGTCATCCCAACTGCACATGCCTCACACCGTTACAGAGCCTCCACCAGCTTGAACAGTCCACTGCTGACATGCTGGGTCCATGCAGCCATGATGTTGCAACCATACCCGTACATGTCCAACCGCACGTTACTCCTCCGACCAGGCAACATGTTTCCAGTTGTTGTGTACACAGTTCTGCGTAGTCAGCGCGTACACAACTTTCCCACTAGAGCGCGCCCCGCTAAGCACAACAGCGCAGGCGCAGCACTCATCCGTCTCCGCACTATGAGATGGCGCTGCCTTAGAGACGGACCAAATTCCGCTTCCGCTGATCCGCATATTAATATGTAATGCAGCCAATGAGATTGCTGCTAACGTAGAACTTTTTCTCCTCGCGGATCACACTCGTGCAGTGAGACTTCAATGCGCTAGGTATTATAACGGGTGTACAGACCTCCGATCAGTCAGTCTGCATTTGATGCATTAGTCTGCATTTGTCTGCACCAGTCTGTACCAGTCTACATTAGTCTGTACCAGTCTATAGTCAAGTTTAAGGTCTGCGTCTAATAAGATTATCATATTCCTGTACATAGCCATGAAGATAAATGTATAGACACTTTGTCAAGTATCAGAGATATGTGAGAATAAGATTAACGTACCAAGACCAAAGGAACTTCAGATTGTCAATTGTAAACAGCACCCAGAATCAAGTTACATAATATCTATGATTTTTATTATTTTAATAAATGCGTGTGAAAATTAATCAAGTTCTGTTTAAAGTTGGTCACCGTCAATCTGCTACTCTAAGCGTGCAAGTGGCATGTCTATCGTCTTACCTAACGGCAGAAGATAAACACACCACGATAACACCGCGAGACATATTGCTGACACTCGCCTACTTCGTTAGAGCGACAAGTCAAATAATCTGATGGTGTGTGTACCGAAGGTCTTGCAGTTCGCACACCACACCAGTCATCAAGAGTCCGATGTCGGTGTTGAGAGACCCAGGGGAGGCGTAAAGCTTTGCGACGTGCCGTCATCAAGGATACACAAGTGGGCCTTCCGCTCCGAAAGTCCACATCGAAGAGTGGATCGCACGCTGACACTTGTTGATGGCCCAGCATTGATATCTGCAGCAGTTTGCGGAAGGGTTGCACTTCCGTTCACGTTGAACGATTATCTAGAGTCGTCGTTGCTGCCGTTCTTGCAGGATCTTTTTCCGGCCGCAGCGACGTCTGAGATTTGATGTTTTACCAGATTCCTGATATTCGTGGTACACTCGTGAAATAGCCGTATGAGAAAATCCCAAGGCTAGGTTTACTATCTTTGGCTCGAAAAAAGCAAGTTCTTTGAGAATGTTTTTCTCGCAATGTATTATAGATATCAATGTCAAATTAGGTCAAAATGTTTATTGATATTTTCTCTACAATCTGGAATTTTTTCGACCGGAAATTTCGAAGAGCAAAGGCGGGAGCGCCGCCGGAACAAAACAAAATTTCGATGTAGACCTCCACGCGCGGTATGTCACAGGTCAGCCGGCTCGTCTGAAATCAAAATTGAGTTGACGTTAGCGAAGTATATAAGATTCTTTAGGAGTTGTATCTCGCTTAAGTTATTTGGACCACAGGAAACAAAATGGCGTCCACTTGAAAAAAAATAGGGTTTTTTCATCGATTTTCGACTTCGTCCGTCAAGTAAAAATATTTATATTTGGTGGAACTTAATAAAAGTGGTACAACTCCTAGACAATTTAGTTAGCTTCGTGGGAAACAAAGAATCATGCCAATCGGCTCAGTAGATCTGAAGTTACCATACCGCGCGATAAAAAAAAAGTCACTTCGAGAAAAATGCCTTTGAAGTTTTGACTACATATAAATGCAATATTATGCAACTTACGTTCAATCTGCTGTTCCGGGTCCATAAACTAGTCCTTCCTCTTCCTGATAGAGGGCGTTCTGCTCGATCTGGGCCATCCTGCGCTGCTCCAGAGCCGTTCGTACGGCCGGGTGACAAGCGGTTTTCGGCCGCTTGAGTCCGCTGGTCGTCCGAATGCTTGGCGAACTGCGTCGAATAGAGTGCCAGGGTGACGTCAATCGTTGTCATGGTCTTCAAAATTGCCGGATACCTTTCGTTGAAGCTGCTCACTGCCAGAAAAGTCGCAATCTCCACAGTCTTCGCACCAGAATGCAAATGCTTGGGGCCTAATTTTCTAACACACGCGTTCAAACTTTCATTTCAATTTTTGTGTGTTTCCTCCCAAGCACCAGTACAATATAACTCGTCTTTCGAAAGAAAAAAACTGGTGCGTGAAAAAGGCAGATTTCAGGCAGGTGCATTTTTTTGTTCAGCCTCGAATAACAAACATTTCCGTTCCGTATTCGGAAAAACCATTTCAGGGGTGGATTCTAAACACTTTTATGGATCCAAAAATGCAATTTAAAAAATCGATTTTTTGAATCAAAAGATAGTAAAGCTCCCCTTAATCACTACCTCGGAGATACTGTGTCCCGTCGCTCGTGCGCCGACTATAACGCCACGTTGAAACTCACTCAAATCTTGATAACCGGCCATTTTAGCTGCAGTAGCTGATCAAACAACAGCACCAGACACTTGATGCCTTATATAGGCGTTGCCGACAGCAGTGCCGTATTCTGCCTGTTTACGTATCTCTGTTTCTGAATACGTCTGCCTATAACAGTTTCTTTGGCGCCAAAGTGTAAAAGGAATAGTGTATAATGGTTGATCAGCTCCTTAGGAGCCACACAGTGTTGTAAACAGTGCTAAGTGACGCTTGAGCTGGTCTAAAGGGCGGCGCCCCTGTCCAGCGGATGACCGGAAACGAGTGATGTCAAGTAATGAATCAGGCTATACCCTGTGACAATTTGATGGAAGGCTTTGGGTTTGGCGAATACCACAAGAACTTGTTTTTCTCACTTTTTTACCTGAGTGTAGTGTATGTGTGTTGGTGGAGAGAAAGAGGGGGCCCCACTTGAGGTACTTGCACTGATACCTTCTAGACTGTGGTTACGTCCCTTCCCTCTCCTCTTTTTTCTCTTTCTCGCCCTCCTGACATCGTTTCTTAGATCTTACCTCGCTATTTATTTTCTTTCACACATTCTTTTTTTTTAAATTCCTTCTTTCCTTCATCTGTTTTTTCCCCACCTTCTTTGTTTTATTCCCTCTCTGTTTAATCGCTCATTTCTTTCGTACCTACACAGATCAAAAAAGTTTTCCATCACCCTGGTTCCCAGAACTCCTGAAGATGGACGTTGGCTGTGGATATTGTATCACAGACGCAGTCCCTCTGACTGTTCACAGATGTCACTAAACCCGCCGAAAGACGTAAACAACCCTCCATGAGCAGCGCCTATTTGACGGAGGGGGTCCAACATCCAATCAGTTCCAGTCTTTCCACCAGGAAGGAGGTACACGGCTCCTGATGTCTGGTTCAACCATGCATAGACGGTCAATACCTCTGTTCGATCGCGTCCGCATTGTTACTTTGTGCCAGGAAGGGCTTTCAGTAAGGGAAGTGTCCAGGCGTCTCGGAGTGAACCAAAGCAGTGTTGTTCAGACGTGGAGGAGATACAGAGAGACAGGAACTGTCGATGACGTGCTCGGTCAGGCCGGCCAAGGGCTACTACTGCAGTGAATGACTGCTACCTACGGATTATGGCTCGTAGGAACCATGACAACAACTCCACCATGTTGAATAATGCTTTTCGTGCAGCCACAGGACGTCGTGTTACGACTCAAACAGTGCGCAGTAGGTTGCATGATGCGCAACTTCACTCCCGAGGTTCATGGTGAGGTCCATCTTTGCAACCACCTCACCATGCAGCGCGGTACGGATGGGCCCTACAACATGCCGAATGGACCGCTCAGGATTGCGTTCACTGATGAGTGTCGCATATGCCTTCAACCAGACAATCGTCAGAGACGTGTTTGGAGGCAACCCTGTCAGGCTGAACGCCTTAGGCACATTGTCCAACGAGTGCAGCAAGGTGGAGGTTCCCTGCTGTTTTGGGGTAGCATTATGTGGGGCCGACGTGATGATGATGATGATGATGTTTGGTTTGTGGGGCGCTCAACTGCGTGGTCATCAGCGCCCGTACAATTATCCAAGCTTTGCTCAGTCCAATTTCGCCACTTTCCTGGATGATGATGAAATGATGAGGACAACACAAACACCCAGTCATCTCGAGGCAGGTGAAAATCCCTGACCCCGCCGGGAATCGAACCCGGGACCCCGTGCTCGGGAAGCGAGAACGCCACCGCGAGACCACGAGCGGCGGACGGGCCGACGTACACCGCTGGTGGTCATGGAAGGCGCCATAAGGCTGTACGATACGTGAATGCCATCCTCCGACCGATAGTGCAACATATTGGCTAGGCATTCGTCTTCATGGACGATAATTCGCGCCCTCCTATTTTGTGAATGACTTCCTTCAGGATGACAACATCAACTAGAGTGGCCTGCATGTTCTCCAGACATGAACCCTATCAAACACGCCTGCGATAGCCTGAAAACAGCTGTTTATGGGCGATGTGACCTACAAACCAGTCTGAGGGATCTATGCCGAATCGCCATTGAGGAGTGGGACAATTTGGACCAACAGTGCCTTCATGAACTTGTGGATAATATGGCACGACGAATACAGGCATGCATCAATGCAAGACGACGCGGTATTATAGGTACTGGTGTGTACAGCAATCTGAGGGTCTCGCTGTATGGTGGTACAACAAGCAATGTGTGGTTTTCTTGAGCAATAAAAAGGGCTGAAATGATGTTTATGTTGATCTCTATTCCAATTTTCTGTACAAGTTTCGGAACTCTTGGCACCGAGGTGATGCAAAACTCTTTTTGATGTGTGTATTTCTCTGCCCACTTTCTGTGATTTCTTCCTTTTTTTATCCTTACCCCCTTTACATCGTTATTGCCCACTTTCTGACCATCCCTCTTTACCAAGTCTTGCTCGTTTTCACATTTCTTTCTATTTTTTTAAACCTTCTTTTTTAGGACCTTGTTTCTCCCCACCCTGTCATCCAGTCCTCTATTCCTTCTTTCATCCCTTCCTCCTTTCCATGTTTCCTCCCTTCATCATTTCGTCTTTGCTTTTATTATATCTTCCTCTCCTTACTTCCTCTTTTGCTCACTCCATCCTTTTTCCACTTCCTGTCTCCCACCCTCCCCTCCTTTATCCCTCCCTGTCATAACTCCTGTCTTCTTTTTTCTTATTTTGTTCCTTTTCTTCTTCCTTTCCTTATTTTGCAAAACCTACTCCCATCCAGTGAGAGCTCGCTCTCAACTCAAACGATACAGCGATGTTACTGTGAGAAAAATAACACTTCATTTTCTTGGCGTCCTATTAGTGGAAATGACAGAAAAAAACAAAGTTTGTGTGTACTTTTAAATCAGAATTCAGATATCTTAATTTGTTCCAGCAAGATTTCGAATCCTCTTACTGATTCAATTTTAGTTTTAAAATTTAAATTGCAAATGTATTTTCAAACAATGTTTATTACATAAAAGCATTCGATACAGATATTATTAATAAAATAATGGATGAATTTTATATATGTTCATTAATATGATTCAATAATGTTAAATAAAAGTCAGTAATAATTGCTCTTAGTACATTAAAGACAAAAATGTAGATTTCTTCATTTCGTTGTAGTCTTGTTTTTGGGGCCTTTTTTTACCCACATCTTGTAAAAGATATCTTGTTTGCCGCTCTTTTGTTTCATTTGCTGACGATGCTTCAGAGAGTTCACATTATTCCATAGTAACGTCTGATAGCAGACACAGCTGAAATGCTAAGGTAAGGCTTGTATTTGATGTTAACTGATCCTGCTTGGTTTGCATTCTTTCATTATAAATTTCGTACACCTGCCATTATTTGTTCACTGTGGCTCCCTGCATGACAGTAGTGTTCGCGTCCGGCACATGTGAACAGATAGTCATTGTACCTTCTGGAACACTTTGAGGACGTGTATACACAGCGTGGACGCTTACGCTACCGCACCGTACCCATCTGAGTCATCACGCTCTGGCAGTTGTCCACGGTCAGGCAGCCAGCCAGATGAGTCTTGCCAGACGTTGTTACGTAAGCCGGCCCGTGTGGCCGAGCGCCGGCACGGTAGCTCAGCGTGTTCGGTCAGAGGGTTACGTGCCCTCTGTAATAAAAAAAACTGAGTCAATCGACCAACAACGAACATAAATGGATGTCTTACGGCGTCCGCCCCGAGCAGACACAACGAACAAAAGCGATCAAAATGAGATTTTTTTTAAAAAAAAAAAAAAAAAAAAAAAAAAAAAAGCGGTTCTAGGCGCTACAGTCTGGAACCGCGAGACCGCTACGGTCGCAGGTTCGAATCCTGCCTCGGGCATGGATGTGTGTAATGTCCTTAGGTTAGCTAGGTTTAAGTAGTTCTAAGTTCTAGGGGACTGATGACCTCAGAAGTTAAGTCCCATAGTGCTCAGAGCCATTTGAATTATTTTTTGTTTTTACGTGAACAGCTGACAAATCTTAACGTAGAATACACTGGAGAGGGTTTTTTAATTTGTTGCTCCTGCCTGCTTTGTCCAGATGATGTTATGTATGCAGCTACCAAGCTAAAAAATGATTTAACACCAAATGCACTGAGGAGGGTTTCTAAATTTCTTGTTGTTGTTGTTGTTTTGAGCCGACATGGTAACGAAACATCATAAACAGAGACAGCTGGAGGTCATCATCATCATTATCATTATCATCATCATAATCATCATCATCATCTTCTTCTTCTTCCAGATATACTGTCTGGCAAGCGTATGAGACAGGCGTGGTTAACGTCATATCCCCATCTCTCTCTCTCTATGCAAGAATTTTTTGCACTCGTATGAACGGTATAAAGCCTGAGCGTGTATGTGTATGTGTGTGTGTGTGTGTGTGTGTGTGTGTCCCCGAAGTTCTCAATTTGTGGGAGAGTGCTGCCGCTGCTACTGCTGAGCGCGTGCCACTCTGCTTCTTCTGCTGGTGTTCGCTGTTGAACCGCGCTTCCTTCGGAGATGCATACACATCCGCGTCTCTCACCAAAACGTAAGTAGAACATGTATAACTCACAGCTTGTATTAACTGTCATACATGTTTTGTCTATTGATTATTTACTGTAACTCAAAAGAAGAGGGATGCTTCATTGTTACAGAACTCGAAGAAGTTGGGCGAGGGCGGGAGTTGGAAAGAAGCACAGCGGGTCTCGTCACTAGAACCAGCTGACAAATACCCAGCCTTGAGTGCGGGGCGGACAACAACCAAGTCTGGAGCAGCAGTTCTCGTTTACCTGACAGACGTCAAGCTATACCTTCCATCACGATTTTCTGCCCTCGCAGAGGAAGAACTGGGACTCCTGAACTCTGGCCATGTCGCGATGATCTAGCTTTGTAGGCAGAATAGCATGGATGCGATAGATATTTAGAATGCCCCGTAATTACTAACATATGTTGTTTTCATTTTATGAGGATTATAGCACTAACAATGTCCATTCCAATTCACAAAATATCTAAACATGGAGAGATTAAGAAAACTGATTTACGTTCGCTAAAACAAGAGGATAAATGTGGGTTAGAATTTGAGTATCGCAACATATTAGTATTCTCAATCAAAGTGTTAGGTTTTAGTGATAAAACAAATGTGTATTCTGAAGTAAACGCTAAAATTGTACAATTGCTCAAGAAAGAGGTTTTCAAATAAAATGAACATTTTGTTGCATTTGAAGTGTATGATGAAAATGAATGTTTATACTACACAGAACTATTTATAAGCTCCTTCAACAACCTAGTTGACAGTTACATCAAAGAAATACTTTTTCTGTTATGCACAGTTTGTCCTGACAACGCAATTCAATGCCAGTTCGATTTTGTGAACGGAGCAGCTTGCTTAAAAACGTGGCTAGGAGGAGGCGATGTTTCCTTCATTTATTCAAATTGTAAAAATTCGTTATTTGCTATTGATGACATTGTGATACAGAGTGAAAGTGAATAATGAGCGAACCACCGCCAAAGTGCATTAAATTAAATCAGGAAACCAATGATTTAGAATGGGTTTCCACCGAATGTGCTTTTAAGAATCGGATGTGTACAGGAGATGTACCTTACAGAATTGGAATTAAGGATCCTGCGTACTTTTTGGATGCTTGTTTCCCTGTGTTTGAGAGCAGTCTGTGTAAAATCAACATGTCTCTTAAAATTAATTTTTGACTCATCTGTCACTTTCTCTTGCTAAATCAGGTGAAGTACGAGAGATGAGCATTAATACAAAGAATATAAATTTATTTTCGTCCGAAATCAGAATAAGTGGTATTCGAATAATGTTAGAGACACGTTATTAAAGAAACTGGAGAATTTTCAAACAAGAGAGTCCGGTTGGGCATTACTAAAAATAATTAAACTGCGTGCAAATGTTAAAGAGCACAAAGATTTCTATGCAGGACTATACACAAAATTACCAAAAGTGATTGCTGATAAACATTCAATCAAATGGCAATGCCTGTTTCAAGTGGGCAATTCTCGCTGCCCTGTGTCCTGTAGATAAGAACGCACATCGTGTATCTGCCCATTTCTCACATGAGAGTAAATCAAACCTTCATAACAGAACTGAAACATGTGCACATATTCGAAAAGCAGAAAGAAACCGTCTCAGTTAATGTGTATGGTATCATGTATTCCGATAATGAGTGGATGGTGGCAGGTAAAGAAGAAAATGTGGAGGATGAGGAGGAAGGAGGGGCGGAAAGAACGAGGAGAAGAAGTAGGAGAAGGACGTTGGAAAGACATAAAGATTTTCAAGTAGTACTGTCATATGTAACAAAGCATCATCGCGAAAAAATTGTAAATCTATTAATGCTGCAGGTTGTACGTACAGGTACATATCACTTCTATTATATATCTTGTCAAGACTTGCACGCAGTAGTATTACTACACACCATAATTCCATTTTCGTATGTGAGAGCTGTCTCTGTTATTTTAATTCTCAGGAAAGATTATATCTACATTTAATTGACTGCACACAGTTTAAACCAGTCACCAGCATCATGGCTGATGAAAGTTATCAGACTATTAAATTTACAAAATTTCGAAATAAACTGAAAATACCGTTTGTTATTTATGCTGATATGGAATGTATCTTGCAACTAGTTGCCGGTTGCAGTAGAAATTCTGACTCTGGTTCATATTCCGCTCGGGTACATACCCATAAACCATTTAGTATTGCATGCTATATACAATGCATTTATGATCAGAGCTATTCTCAGTTTAAATTGTACAGAGGCAGTGAATGCATAGAATGGTTTATAAAACAGCTCTATGCAATCACCGAGATCGTGCAAGACTTTCTTTTATCACAAAATAAACAAATGAAAATGAGCTCTGAGGAAGAACCGCTGTTTCAGTCGGCAAAGATTTGTAACGTTTGCAAGGAACCGTTTGAGAAAAGCAGTGTTAAACACAGAGATCATTGTCAGTTCACTGGTGAATACAGACGTGCAGCTCATCCTGCCTGCAATGTAATCTACAGACTTTACTTTGCACTGCATGTTGTATTCCACAATCTGACGAATTATGATGGACATTTCTTAATCACAAACATTTGCGAAGAAACGGAGACCGATGATGATAACAGAACATTTACATTAAATCCAGGTCGTGTTTCACTTATACCCTCGAATATGGAAAAATACAAAGCTTTTACTAAAAGTATTCCAGTAACACACAAAGAGCGTGTCTGCAACATGAATTTCCGATTTATCGATTCACTAAATTTCCTGACGTTTTCTCTTGAAAAATGTGCGTCATATCTCAAACCAGATCAATTCACAATAATGAAGTCATATTTTCCCCACGATCACAAATTCTGTCTTGTCAATCAGAAGGGGATTTTTGTGTATGAGTATGTGAACAACGAATCTGTTTTACAGGAAGATCGTTTGCCTTCAATCGAAAATTTTAAAAGTCTCTTAACAAGTGAAACGATAACAGATGCAGAGTATCAAAAAGCGTGTAATGTGTGGAATGCATTTAAGTGTAAGACACTTGGAGAATATTCGTATTTCGCAGTCTTTGCCGTGATACGTATGAACTAGACCCAGCACATTATATTACCTCACCTGGTTTAGCATGGGACGCTTTACGGCAAACTACTAAAGTAGAATTACAGCTTATTACTGACATAGAGCAACTTCAATTTATTGAGAGAGGTATTAGAGGTGGAATTGCTCACTGTTCGTGTTGACAAGCGGTTGCAAACAATAGGTTCATGTCAGGCTATGATGAGAATATTTATGAATCTTATATTATATATCTCGATGTTAACTGTTTATACTGCTGGGCAATGTTGCAACATTTGCCTGTATCCAATTTTGAATGGCTCTCTCCAGAGAGTAAAAAGTTTTGTCGTAGAAGATGTACCTAACAGTTCAGATACAGGGTACATACTGGAAGTAGCTCTCTGAAAGTATTCACGATCTACATTCTGATTTACCATTATGCCCTTTGAAAATGGTACCACCAACTAACCACATCAGCAGTAAACTTAGTGCTCCAAAAGCACGATCTACATTCTGATTTACCATTATACCCTTTGAAAATGGTACCACCAACTAACCACATCAGCAGTAAACTTAGTGCTCCAAAAACAAAAAAAATATTATTTCTACTTTGTATGATAAGAAGAATTATGTAATACACTATAGAAACCTAAACAGTGTTTGCAACATAAACTGACACTGAAAAAGATTTATAGAATACTGTCATTCAAACAAGCGTCGTGGATGAAACCTTATATTAACATTAACGCAGAGAATTGTATGAATGCAAACAATGGATTTGAAAAACATTTCTACAAACTCATGAGTAATAGTGTCTTCGGTAAAACCGTGCAGAAAGACTAGCGTTATGCTGGAAAGGTAGATATGGGGCATCAGCATTAATTGCAAGACCTGATTTTAAAAGGAGCATTGTATTTAAAGAAAATTTAGTTGGTAATGAACTGAAAAAACTTAATGTAGTGTTTGATAAACCTTTAGCAGCTGGGATGGCAATTTTAGATATTTCAAAGACACTTCTAGTCGACTTTCACTATGGATATATACTAAATAAGTTTTCAGAAAAGCATGTAAAACTATGTTATACTGACACTGATAGCTTAATTTATCACATTAAAATTGTAAATTTTTATGAAAACATCAGAAGTGATGTTGCTAAATGGTTTGACACTTCAGGGTTTCCTTAAGAAAGTAAATATAATATTCCACTTGTTAGCAAAAAGGTGGAAAGATGAGTTAAATGGCCAGTCTATAATTGAATTTATTGATCTTTGAGCTAAAATATATGCACTCAGACTGAATCACAATGTGTAATGCGCAGAGCAAACGGAGTGAAACAGTTATCTGTTAAGGAATTAAGCATTGATTACTATCGACAATGTATATTGAATTCAAATGTTAAATCCGCTGAACAGTATGTAATTCAGTCAAGTGTCATGTAGTTTCTACTATTAAACAGCAAAAGCTGTGTTTGTCAGCAGACAATGATAAACATTTTGTACTTTCAGATAAGATCAGTACATTACCTAGGGGTCACTATCAATTGAAAAAAAATGTTATGGTATGTGAATGATTTTTCTTTTTATTGTGTTAACTTTAAATATTGTACATTTTTACTGTGGAAAAAGTGAAAATATGAAAAAGTATTTTGTAACTGATTTATTGTGAAAAAATTATAAGCATATAATACATTATATAATAATAAAGATATATAATAGAGTTATTTTATTCTATTTCATCTAAAAATTCCACTAAGCAACCTCTGCAATACATTTTTATAGGAGGTGGACCATCAAACTGACAATGTGCATTCAGATCATGATGCTTAGAACAATATTGGTACTTAGAAATAAAAACATCATTCTGAAACACTTGTGGTAACCTATGGAAGTCATGTGAAATGTCAAATAAAGAAGGAAACAGTTGTTTAGGAAACAAGTAATAGTCAATAGCATTCACATTTTTATACTCTTCTTCCATAAGTTTCTTATAAATTCCAGAAAGCAATTCACAAACATTTTTCGATTTAATCCACTCGAACAAGAAGCAAGTATTATCATCATCTTCAGCAGCAGCAGCAGCAGCAGCAGCATTAGCAGCAGCATCAGCAGCACAGTCGAATTTGTAGTCTTCCAACTGCAGCATTTCAATACCTTCAGGTAGAATTTGTTCCAGAATATTTAGGACATATGGGCACAGTAAAAGTTTTGAAAGCATCAATGTTTTACAATCATTGTTATCTTTTAGCAATGAGTGAAATAAAGAGTGTAATGCACTGAAAGAGACTTAAGTGTTCACTGCTTCCAACACTTAAATTAGCAACTAACACTCTCACTGGATGTTTGTCTGATTTAGTATCAACAGTCATAACTTTATTCATTTTCTTTTGCTTTAATCCCCTCAGCTACTGGAGCAATGGAATGTTAGCAAATGAAGTGGAGGTCTTACTCAACACTGTTTTTATATCTGAGTACGGTTTGTGACTTGATTGATTGATGGAGTCCTTTCTATTATCGAATCATGAATGACCAGGCAGTAAGCTATTGTATTTTTCAGATATGTTTCTTTGTTTTTATTTCAATCTTCATGTCAACAATGGAAGACTTGAGTGTTTCATCTTGATATGAACAGTCAATGAAAAATATCGGGCAGTTCTCAAACTCAGTACAGTTCAGGAGTGGGTTTCCTCTTCTTCTTATATCACTCACTCCATAATAGGCTACAATGATTGAAAATCAGAGTAAATTTCAAATGCTTGTGCAGTATTTTTCGCTTCAAAGTCAATTGCAAAGTTCTCCTCTGGGAATTTAGAAGAATTTAAATACAACTTAAAATCTGATATGTTTATTTTGTCAAACACACTTGAATCAGTAGTAATCGAATTTCTGTTTGACTGAAAAGCCATTAATACACACCTGGCTGTTTCAAGAGCTGTATTAAATTTAATTTGCCATGTCTATGAGCTAATTTCTGGTGCAATACACCTAGTCAGGTCCCAGTGACGAAACTCCAGACTTAGACTGACATCTTTTTTTAAAATGTTCCACAGTGATATTTGTTGCCTTTCGGGCACTTGAACGTGTGGGATCTCCCAATAAATTTTCTCCAACACTACTTTTGACTTGGTATCTGCTTTATCTGTGATAATACAGTTAACATCTTGTCTGTTACAGATCAGCTCCAGTTGATGACAGAATTTAAAGTATTCTTTTTATAATCCTCTGCAAAGCCCAATATCATTTTCAGTGGGAAACAAAAATTGAAACGTCCATCACCATCGACTAGTTTTTTCAAATCATCTATTGTGCCCCAGCCAGCATTTTGCAAAGCATTAGCTTCACATGTTGTAAACGAAACATACCCTTTCATTAATGTTGCAATTCCTGGATTACGCACATGATCAATAATTTGGTTATTGAGACGGTACTGAATGTCTGAAAACAGGTAAAGTGCACAGTTTTTAGTTAACTCAGTATCGCTAGATTTCCCTTGTCCCTCTGCATTAAGAAGCCGTCTTTCAATACACAACCGGCTCACAGAAGGTAACAGGTAAGTGTTTTCACTTTGTATAACAAGTGATATGGAATCGTTTGGAGCAAAAGCTGGTTGACCAAAAGGTTTATACTTATGATACTGAAGGCGAGTAACAGAGCCGTCGACGAGTATTTTTCCTCTTATATTGTACATCCTTCTTAAATATCTTTCCCTGTCTGTTGTTGTTATTGTTTTAGTTCACTGTGAAACTAAAAAAGACGTGAAGAGGATGGTGTCTGTATTTATAGCACTCTGTATCCTAGTGATGATAGTATTTGTCTATTATGATGAGTTAAAACATTTTTCACTTTCCTTTTCTTTGCTTTTCGTTTCTTGTTATTTTTGTTATACTTTACAGTGTCAATGCATCTGGTGTCTTTGGTTAAGCGAACATCTTGTTTGTACACAATATCCATTTTTTATCGTATTTTTCGTAAGTGTAGATGAAGAGTAATGTTTTCACCGTCAAAATCGACAAGATTTCCGTTTTGATCTTTGATTGCTACAGTTAATTCTGAAACGTATCTTGCAACTACTGGCATGTAAATGGGCGAGTTTGGTGTCTCCACTATCTTATATCCCGGTGCAACTGTTGGCCAAAAGTGATGCAAAGTGTGTGTAGGATCACCATTGTGAAATGATCCACCTGAGATGTTACACTCAACGCATAAGACGTTAACATTCTGAATATTAACTGGATGTTCTGCAGTCTTCAAGGTTTCTTTAGCAATCACAGTTTCTGCAAAACTTAAAACTGAACCTATATTATGAGGGATTTTGAAATCTATAGTCACATTGCTCTTTATTATTTGACACCGACCTAGCGTTTTATTGTAGCTAATTTTTACCGATACTCAAATCCTTTTTTTTTTTTTTTTGTTGGATTGTCATTGTCATTTTTCAAGTTGTATGCAGAAATTTCTCTTGATAACGTTGTAAAAATATACTGTACACGGATTAGTAAAGCAATATAATCACACAAAATACAGGACAATTAAAACACGGCCAGTGGACGTAAAACATGATAGTCTTCCATCTACTGTGTACAATAAAATCATAATGATTGATCCACACCGGTCGATATTCAAAATTGGTGATTGTCAGAATTAGTAAACAGAAGGTTGTCTTTGACAAAGGATACACTGCAAATTGGTCCATGGAAATTTTCAGAATACGTAAGGTACAAGAAACTAACGCAAGAACGTATTTCCTCGAAGATTACAAGTCTCAGCCCATAGCTGGAGCTTTCTACGCTGCATAGCTACAAAAACCAAATATCCATCGGCATATCTTGTTGAAAAACTCATACACAAAAAAGGAAACAAAACTTTGGTAAAATGGCTCTGATTCAGCAATTCACACAACAGCTGGATTAATTTGAAGAAATAAAATAACCACAACATGCAAAATATGCTGATTCACACGTGTTTTGTTGTTGTTCGTGTGTGTGTGTGTGTGCGTACGTAACCGATTCATCTGACCAGCTGTCTGACCTTGGACAACTTCCAGAGCGTGATGACTCAGATGGGTACGGTGAGATGGCGTTAAGCGTCCGCGCTGCATATATATACGTCCTCAACGTGTTCCAGAAGGCGCATTAACTATCTACTGACGTGGATAACATGCGGAGAGAGCTGAGAGTGTTGGAAGAGGGCACTGCTACTCGCTGCAGGGTGGGGGCGCTGTGTGCTGTCCCTAGCCGCCGTAGCGCTGGTACAGGGCCTCCCAGAACGCCGCCCTTTCGGCGAAGGGCCGCCGCTCCACGATGAACCCCTGCCGCCCTACGTACAGGTAGGCGGGGTCGTCCACCGTGAACGCCGGCCACGAGACGTCCAGCTCAGGATCTGTCGGTTGCCTGTGGACACACGTGGGAGAGTCAGAACAGATTTCGGAAAAATTCAAAAGCAAAGGCGTCAATATTAAGAGCGGAAAATAAACGCCAGTGCTTCCAGCAGCGAGGGAGAATAGATAGGTGGAAAATACACAAAGTAACATTTTGGGTCAAACTGAAATAGGTGACAGTGGATCCAAAACCGACTATAATGAGATTGGGAACCAATCGTTGGAAATCCATATTTATTTTGTTATGAACATTCACAGCACACGTCACATAACAACAATGTGGCTCATAGTAACTGCTCAAACTGACGACCACCAGTCTCATTGCATGCATGGAGCACTTTGTCAAAGATCCCTGGTGTCTGCTGTACCAAGAGGCAGGCAGCTAGGACCCTAGCAAGCAGGTCTTCATCAGTTTCTATGGGGTTTCGTACACCAACATCTTATGTAATCACAGGAGAAAAGTTCAGAGGTGTGAGATCTGGCAATCGCACTGGCCATGGGACTGGACCTGCCGTTCCTGTTCAGGTGGTCGTGGACATTAACATGGAAGTGGGTAGGTGCACTGTTGTGTTGAAGCCACAAAGGGGTAAAGTCTCCAAGAATTATGGCACCACATCTGGCATGAAAACCGGGTAATGTGGACCTGTCAAACGGGGTGGTAGCAAATAAGGTCGTATCAGGTGATTCTGACAGTGCTCATTCACACATTGACAGAGAATCGTTGCTGGTGGCCACTGACGTGGGTGCCGTGGGGATTGTTCTCACTCCAGATATTGCTGTTGCTGCTGTTGGAAACACTGTCAAGGGTGAATGTGGCCTCAACCGTGAACAATACAAACTGGAGTAAGTTTGGCACTTCATCACCACAGTGGATAATGCACTGGCAGAAGAGAATGCATGGCTCAAAATCTGTTGGTTCCAGTGCTTGCACATGTTCTTCATGATAGGTGTGTAATACCTGTACCACCAGTACCTTCCACAGTGTTTGTTTCACTGGCAAGTTGACAGGTACTTATTGATGGGTGGTCTGCCACACCACCATCTCCTCGATCTCTGGCGTGTGGACATGTCTTTGGTGGGAACATTGGCCACTCTCTGTGGCGTGAATGACCCCGTCTCTGTTAAGTTGGTATCTATGGAGATAAACTTCTTCCAATTAGGATGAAACTGGTTAGGAAAGCATTCCCCGTACATTCGTAGTGCCACATCGTATGTCTGCCCACTCTCACAATGGGTTGAGTTTCATTGTTGACTGTGCACCATGCACTGTATACAGTAACTCACTTCACCATGGACACAGCATAAGCTGTCTGATGCAATGGACAACTAACACTAGTGATAGTGACGTGCATGCAGCACTTAGCTCACATGCTGTGAGCTAAGTTGTGTATGGTACGTCTGCTTGGTTTGTGAGAGGTGTACACTCTTTATTACATGCTGCCTGTTCCAGTGTAAGCAGACACCTGGGATCTTTGCAACAATGCAGAATGCTTCGTGCATCTTTGCAATACATACACTGATTGTGAGACTGATGATCATCCCTTTGAACAGTTACTACCAAGTACGCTGTTGTTATGCAGTGTTTGCTGAGTATGTCCATAACACAACGAATATACACTTACGACCATAGGTTCCCTATCTCAATATAATCGGTTGCAGACCCACTATCACCTGTTTTCATTTGACGCAAGATGCTTGAGACACCCAATCGCATATAAACTTATGTGGCAGCTATGGTGCGATGTACCGCTCTTAGTGTTAATAATGTGTTGTAGATACACCCTTCAAGCGCATTTTAAATTGTTCTGTCCCTTCAGCTTTTATCTTACATAACATATGTTCCTTTATCATACATGAAACAATTGAAACAATGCGATCTAGACAGAGGGTCTCCCAGAAGGAATGGTCCATATTCAGGAAGTTGAACAGAACGATCATTTGAAGCAAAAAACTTCATGTGGACATATTTCCTATTTTGAATGGTTTCCGAGATATAATGCATTTAATACACATTGTTATTTATTTTCTGTGTTATTCAATACGCTGTCAGGTTTACACAAGCTCAACAGTTAATTGAACAGTAGAACATATTCTTTGTAAAGTATTAATTGAAAAATACGTATTTTTAACACATTCACTCCTAAGCATTATCGTACACGTCACATTACACCTGCTGCACAGTTCAAGTTAAATGTTCAAATAGCCCACCGTCAGCTTCAGAGCAGTTAGGCAGCCTCGGGAGAACATATTGTGTTGCTTGCCTGGGAGCCTCTGCACGTTCCCTAATGACGGCAGAAGCGACCATCATGCGACCAAGCAGTTCTTCTCGCTTGTACACCTTCCGTTTGTGCACCTCAGACTTCATCCACCCCCACAAAGAAAAATTTAATGGGGTAAGACCTGGTGATTTTGGTGGCTACTTTATTCTATCAGGACCACTCAAGCAATTAGGGTAAGATACGTATTTGAGCGCCACTACTCCAAAAACAAGTGTACAGCATATGTTTTCCATCTGGGAAACCATTCGGAATTGAACAGATGAACATTTGAAGCTTTGTGCTTCAAATGAGCGTTCTTTTCGTATCCGTGAGTATTGGTCATTCCTTCTGCGACACTCTGTACATTACGAAGTACCTATTTTTAAATACACAGATTATGCCATAATTTTGCATGTATATAAGGTATCTCATACTACGTCTTCTAATGCACTTAATTTCATTTGCTATACTTTTTATACAAGTATATTTACAGTTGCCTCTAACTGGCGCCAATCATTTAAACTTTACGTAATCTGCAAGGGCACGCGGAAGAGTAATGCCTCTGATTTTTTTATGTGACAGCTCAAAATATATTTTTTCCAGTTTCTGCATTAAAAAATTATTACTGGTGAGCAAATTTGGAGTACATTGTTAATTCTCAGACTGTAGCCTAGAAGTAATACATAGTTGTTAACATAATTTTCAAAAATTAAAAACTAATTTTTTAAAACCATTTTTATATTCCAGAAATTTAAGCAACGCTTCAGTGTAAAGAGCCAAAGAAACTGGTACACCTGTCAAATATTGTGTAGGATACTCGCGAGCACCCAGAAATGCCACAAAACAATGTGGCATGTACTCGACTAATATCTGAAGTAGAGCTGGAGGGAACTGACACCATGAACCCCGCAAGGCTGTCCATAGATCTGTAAGACTACGAGGGGGGGGGGGGGGGGGGAGCACACGTTGAATAGCACGTTGCAAGGCATCCCAGATATGCTCAATAATGTTCATGTCTCAGCAGTTTGGTGACCATCGGAAGTGTTTAAACTCAGAAGAATGTTCCTGGAGCCACTCTGTAGCAATTCTGGAAATCTGGGGTGTCCCACTGTCCTGCTTGAATGGTCCAAGTCCGTCGGAATGGACTATAGACATGAATGGATGCATATGATCGGGTAGGATGCTTACATACGTGTCATCTGTCAGAGTCGTGTCTAGACCTATAAGGGGTCCCATATCACTCCAACTGCTCGCGCCCCACAGTAGTACAGAGTCTCCACCAGCTTGACATGCAGGTTACAGGGATTCATGAGATTGTCTCCGTACCCGTACACGTACATCCGTTCGATACAATTTCAAACGAGTCTCGTCCGAGCAGGCAGCATGTTTCCAGTCATCGCAGTTCAATGTCGGAGTTGACGGACCCAGGCGAGGCGTAAAGTTTTGTGTCGAGCAGTCATCTCGGGTACACGAGTGGGCCTTCGGCTCCGAAAGCCCGTATCGATGATGTTTCGTTGAATGGTTTGCACGCTGATGGCCCAGCACTGAAATCTGCAGCAATTTGTGGAAGGATTCCACTTCTGTCACATTGAACGATTCTTATCAGTCGTCGTTCGTCCTGTTCTTGCAGGATCTTTTTCCGGCCGCAGCGATGTCGGAGATTAGACGTTTTACCGGATACCTGTTTTTCACGGTACACTCGTGAAATGGTCGTACGGGAAAATTCCCACGTATCGGTACCTTGGAGATGCTGTGTCCCATCGCTCGTGCACCGACTGTAACACCCGTTCAAATTCATTTAAATCTTGATAACCTGCCATTGTAGCAGCAGTTACCGGTCTAACAACTGCGCCAGACACTTGTTGTCGTATATAGGCGTTGCGGACCGCATCGCCATGTTTGCCTCTGTACATATCTCTGCATTTGAGTACGCATACCTACATTTTCTTTGGCGCTTCAGTCCAAATTTAAATGTTAGGAATAGAGTTGCGCTCTGCCAAAACTGCAATTCGGTAGTTTTGGTACTGTACATAAATGACGTAATAAATGGTAGGATTACCAGTAGTATTGGTAACATTGATAGGGAAAGAAACGTAATTAAATGTGTGGGAGAAGAACTGCTTGCAAGAGTTTCCTGTTATTGTTGATACGTGTGAAAGTTGCTTGGTAATAACACAAACTTGGTTTATATAACATCGCGGAAGCATTTAAGTGATATTTGAAACCTTTTTGTTTTGTGTTTCTGTAAGGGTACGTTTTTTTAAGCAACTTCGTTTTCTAGAGCTATATTACGAATCTGTATTGTTTTTTTACTGTAATGCCCCTCTGTTTCACATAAGAAATCAACAACTTTCGAGAACAATCTCAATTAAACATTGACAATTTGAATTTTGCTCCAAAAAGTTTCTACACGCTCGAACAGTCCACGGGTATACTGCAGGTTCATAGTGTCCAACGGGCACAATATTTCGGCGATCAGACATGTCGCCATCGTCAGGTGCGCTGACGAACTGAGCTCCTGAGGGCGGGCAGCCGATTTAAATCCCCTCCCCCCGCGGGCCGCTCTCTTCGCCGTCCGCGCGAAGACGTGGGCGTCGGATTCTGTCGTAGCGTCGATGTGCTTGCTACGTCCGCCCTGGTCGCCAGTTCGTACTTCTTGCTTAGAGTCTTCTTAATTACATTCAATGCCGGGTCCCAAGCCCTGCTGAGATTGTAGCCGCAATCTCGGTTGATAAGATCTTCCCTGGTGCGAATTTCGATGGCCTGCCTTATAACGCTGTCCCAATATTTAGAGGTCTGAGCCAGGATCTTGGTACGCTCATAATCCATCTCGTGTTTCTCGGACAAACAGTGCTCTGCTACCGCCGAATTATTTGTATATTTCAGTCGAGTGTGCCATTGATGTTCTCGGCAACGATCTTCGATGGTGCGTACTGTCTGTCCGATATAAGTCTTCCCACACTCAGAAGGAATTTGGTATATGCCGGCCGTCCTCAAACCGAGGTCATCTTTCACACTTCCCAGTAATGCCCGTGTTTTATTGGGCGGGCAAAAGAAGGTTTTAACTCGGTGTTTCTTTAATATACGGCCGATTTCCCCCGATAGTGCGCCACTGTACGGAATAAAGGCAGTGGCTACCTCTTCTTCCGTGACTTCATCCGTCTCCACAGTTTGTGCTGTGGTCGTGGGACGGAGAGCGCGTCTAATCTGCCATTCCGAGTACCCGTTTTTTCGGAACACGTTTGTGAAGTGTTCCCATTCCTGGGGCAGATTCTCTGCGTCTGAGATGTTGCGCGCCCTGTGTACTAGTGTTTTTAGTACTCCATTCCTCTGAGAAGGGCGGTGGCAGCTGTCTGCATGCAGGTACAGGTCAGTGTGCATTTTCTTCATGTACACACCGTGGCTCAGGGTACAATCAGCTCTTCTCTTGACCATGACGTCCAGGAATGGTAATCTTCCTTCTGCTTCGGTCTCCATAGTGAATTTGATGTTTGGATGTATGGAGTTTAGGTGTGTAAGGTAATCCAGGAGCTTGTCCCTACTATGGGGCCAGATGACGAACGTGTCATCGACATAACGGAAGAAACGAGTAGGTTTCCAATTGGATGACGCCCAGGCTTCCTCCTCGAAGTACTCCATGTACAAATTCGCGACCACCGGCGAGAGTGGGCTGCCCATTGCGACTCCTTCCGTTTGCTCATAGTATTCCCGATTAAACAGAAAATACGTTGAGGTCAAAACATGCCTAAAGAGTTCGGTGGCCTTCTCGTCAAATTTCTGCCCAATAATCTCGACTGACTCTCGTAGAGACACCATGGTGAATAGTGAAACCACGTCGGAGCTCACTAGGATATCAGTGTCTTTCAGTCTGAAGATGTCGACACGTTTCACGAAATCCACGGAATTACGGATATGGTGAGGGCATTTGCCTACAGAGGGGCTAAGGAATTCAGCCAGATGTTTTGCCAGCAAGTAGGTGCCCTAATGTTGCTGACAATCGCGCGCATAGGTACCCCCTCTTTGTGGACATTAGGGTGTCCATAAAGTCTTGGTGGTACAGGTCCTTGAGGTGACAATTTCTGCAACATGCGGTCGTGCATCATCCTGATGAAATGTAGGGTTTCACAGGGATCGAATGAAGGGTAGAGCCACGGGTCATAACACATGTGAAATGTAACGTCCACTGTTCAAAGTGCCGTCAATGCGAACAAGAGGTGAAAGACACGTGTAACCAATGGCACCCCATACCATCACGAGGGGTGATACGCCAGTATGGCGACGACGAATACACTCTTCCAATGTGCGTTCACCGCGATGTCGCCAAACACGGATGCGACGATCGTGATGCTATAAACAGAACCTGGATTCATCCGAAAAAATGACGTTTTGCCATTCGTGCATCCAGGTTCGTCGTTGAGTACACCATCGCAGGCGCTTCTTTCTGTGATGCAGCGTCAAGGGTAACCGCAACCATGGTCTTCGAGCTGATAGTCTATGCTGCTGCAAACGTCGTCGAACTGTTCGCGCGGATGGTTGTTGTCTTGCAAACGTCGCCATCTGTTGACTCAGGGATGGAGACGTGGCTGCACGATCCGTTACAGCCATGCGGATAAGACGCCTGTCATCTCGACTGCTAGTGGTACGAGGCCGTTGGGATCCAGCACGGCGTTCCGTATTACCCTCCTGAACCCACCTGTAAGTAGGCTGTTTAGGTTTTTATATTGGTAACGCCACGTAGCGCACTGTATGAAAATCACTGGCTGCGCTGTGTGCAGTCTGTGGCTAGTTTGCATTGTTGTCGGCCATTGTAGTGTTGGGCAGCTGGATGTTAACAGCGCGTAGCGTTGCGCAGTTGGAGGTGAGCCACCAGCAGTGGTGGATGTGGGGAGAGAAATGGCGGAGTTTGGAAATTTGTAAGACTGGATGTCATGAACTGCTATATATATTATGAGTTTTCAACACTATTAAGGTAAATAGATTGTTTGTCCTCTATTAAAATCTTTCATTTGCTAACTATGCCTATCAGTAGTTAGTGCCGTAGTTTGAATCTTTTATTTAGCTGGCAGTAGTGGCGCTCGCTGTATTGTAGTAGTTCGAGTGACGAAGATTTTTGTGAGGTAAGTGATTTGTGAAAGGTGTAGGTTAATGTTAGTCAGGGCCATTCTTTTGTAGGGAGTTTTGAAAGTCAGATTGCGTTGCGCTAAAAATATTGTGTGTCAGTTTAAGCACAGTCATGTATAATTGTTCAAAGGGGACGTTTCATATATCGACCCTTAGCTGAGGATACGTCACTGGAATCTTCAGATTTTTTCTTGTAGTTTGTGTATTTAGTGTAGCTTTTGTTTATTGCTAGCGCGTAATTGTAGAGAGAATTTCCTTTGTAGTTGTAGTTTTTCATTGTCGTACACAGTTGTGGCATGCATGTAGATTTGCACCAAGTATTTCACAGCTGCGCTTGCAATTAACTAGATATTATTTTGAATGCTATGTTAATGTGTTTTGTTATTTTGCTCTTCAAATTGTGCTTTTCTGTGTTGTCGTGTGAAATATTGTGACAATAATGGCGTGAGGGAAACGTAATACTAGGCTTCAAAGTAAACTGAGAAATGACAGTGAAGACGAAAGCAGTGTGTTAGCGCCGCAGAGTGATGAATTAACTAATGTTTAAAATAGTAATTTGGTAATTGTGCATAGGGAAATGGAGCGGGCTGCAAATAATGGTGTAGGCAGTGAAACAATTAGTGAACAGGGAAGCATTATCGATCGATCGGTCGGCAACAGCTCGCCTCAGGTATCCGAAATGACAGAACACAATATTGCAAATACTGTAGACTCAGGTTTTGGGTCCTCACCGTTTTCTCAAATAAGTCAAGACACATTTTCTGCTTTTCAAAATGCGAATGTTGCCGGTGAAAATGCACTGCCAAAAAGCATAGAAAAACACATTCCAGACACTAATACATTATTATTGCAATTAATGCAACAAATGGAACAAAATCAGAGACAAACACAGCAACAGTTAGACACAATGGAACAAAATTAGAGACAAACACAGCAAAAGCTTCAAAAGTTAGACACCACACTTGAACAAACACGTGAAGATTTAACTACTGAGTTACATAACATTGAATCGAAATGTCAAAAAGCCTGTAATGACATAAAAACACAAATTTGTGAGCATTTTCAACCTATTTTTTCGCGGCATGGAAATGCATTACAGAATCACGAAGCAGCCATAAAAGAACTGCAAATTATTGTTCATGAAAATCATGAGACCTTGCAAGCTAAAATTGACTCAGTTGCATCTACCGATTCGGTTACGCAACTTGCAAAAACTCAGGAAAACTTAAAGGACACAGTAGATACGATTTCAACACAAATGGACACTCTGAAACTTGGTTCAGAAAAACACACAGAGAAAATAATTTCACTATCGGATAAAGTAGCCGAACTTTCAGATCAGTTCACTAACTTATCTACAAAGGTAGATGATGATCTGAATGACACAAGACCTGTAGCTTTCACTGACACTGAAGAGTATGAACAAATTAGAAAATTCAAACAAAATCAAAATCAAATCAATACACAGTACAAAAGAGAAATCCGGGAAGTACAAGATCAGTTGGCACAAGTAATACAAGAATTACATATTTCAGAGGACACTCGCCCTCCAGTACGGGAAGAGGGACATAGAAATACGAAGCAACCACAAAATAATAACACAGGACACTTCGGAAATTATGAAGAAATTGGCAAGGCGCATTGAATTTTGAGATGGAACCGCCGAAACGAAGTAACAATGAGCGATGTGCGACTCGCCGACACGATGATTTTGACTATAAGCTGTTCATTACTACACGTAAATTCAAAACATTTAAGAAACCTGACAACGACATTCATCCACGAGCATGGCTTCATCAATTCTCTCATTGTTTTCCTCCCAACTGGTCATTGCACACAGATTAGAATTTATGTGTGGCTACTTAGAGAATGAACCAGCTGTAAGAATGCGATCGGTCATTCACGATTGTCACAGTGAAGGAGAATTTTATCATGCCTTCCTCTCAGCATATTGGTCTCAAGCTACACAAGACCGAGTAAAACATAGCATCATAATGATAAAACATTTCGAACAATCTGAATTCTCCAGTCTTGTGAAATATTTTGAAGACATGTTGCACAATAATCAGTACCTGCAAAACCCATACAGCCCCTCAGAACTCATCCGCATTTGCTTAATCAAATTACCTGAACATTTACGACATATTATTTTGGCAGGACGTTGCAAAGACGACATTGAAGCTTTTCAGGGACTCTTACAAGAATTATAAATTGACACTGATAATCGTGGAACGCGAAAAAAGGAACACAACAATTACAGGTCACGTCCGTCGCAATTCTGCGATGAAAGAAATAATAACTGGACACGACAAGGCTATTCTCACAACACAAATTGTGACCAAAACAGACACCACCCGTATGACAACAGTTTGCAGAGTAGTAATAACTACAGGGAAAGATCGCCTCTCCGCAGTAGTGACTATCACAGAGACAATCAGAGAAACATACAATATAGGAACCAAAATAAATATTATCAAGGGAGACAGAATAACTTTAGACGCAACAGACCAGCGCGCAGTTACGATTCAGGGAGAAGTTCTCCACCACGTGACGGACAAGAAAGTAACTATGGAATCTGTGGTGTCACCGCCAGACACCACACTTGCTAGGTGGTAGCTTTAAATCGGCCGTGGTCCATTAGTACATGTCGGACCCGCGTGTCGCCACTGTGTGATCGCAGACCGAGCGCCACCACAAGGCAGGTCTCGAGATATGGACTAGCACTCGCCCCAGTTGTACGGTCGACTTTGCTAGCGACTACATGGACGAAGCATTGCTCATTAGCCGAGCCAATAGTTAGAATAGCCTTCAGCTAAGTCACTGGCTATGACGTAACAAGGCGCCATTAGTAACATTGCATGTATCTAAAGAGTCTCACTTGTATCGCCACAATCTCCAGATGTACAAAAGGATGAATTAAAGTTAAGTATTCCAGAAGCTACGTACTTTTCTTTATAGCATTCATTACGTATCCTGTTTCAGACCTCACGCACCCTGCTTTGGCTTAGCGCGTGCCTTTCGGCTTCCTCTCATTGTGTCTAGGCTGTCTTGTCTAGACACAAAAATTTTTGGCGACGAGTCAACGGAAAGGGTCTTGTTCTTTCTAATTGCTTACATTTACTTGTGTCATGGCTTCGCCAGATGTACTGTCCGAATTTTATCGCTTGCAGAATCAGCAGACGCAGGCGTTATTGGATGCCCTTGGACAGCTCGTCCAGGGTCAATGTGCACTGCAAAACGATGCGGCAGCCGCCGCTCCACCGCTACCGCAGCCACAACTCGCAGTTGCACCGCCTTTTAGGCCGTTTGACCCAGCTACGGAAACATGGACGGAGTGGTCACGCCAGTTTGGATTTCATCTCGCCGCCTACAGAATTCAAGGCATCGATCGGCAGCCTCATTTATTGGCGTGTGTAGGGGTGCAAATGTACCGTGTGATAGTGAAATTATTTCCCCGACGCGACGTAGCAACTCTGTCCTACGAAGAAATTTTGTCGGCATTGGACGCCTATTTCAAAGAAACAGTCAATGTCGTTGCAAAAAGGTATACTTTCTTTCGTACAAAACGTACGGCCGGTGAAACTAATAGGGAGTGGGTTGCAACATTGCAAGGCCTTACAAGGGATTGTGCTTTTGAGTGCGAATGTGGACTCCCTTATTCAGATACTATGGTATGTGATGCAATAGCACAGAACGTTTCTGATGTTCGTATACGGGAACAGATTTTAAAACTCGTCAATCCCTCCCTTCAACAAGTGATAGACATATTGGATAGACAAGACACGATTGACTTTGCTCAGGAATCATTTGCAACTTCGCCAGCCGTGTGTAACATTAACCGGACCGCTGGGCGCGCTGCACGGCCCGGTAAACTGCCCTCGCACACGTCCGCGCAGCTGCCGCCACGCTCTAAACCAGGTGTGCCGCGCCAGCATACAAATGCAGTGAAATCATGCCTGCGGTGTGCTACTAGACATTCGCGTGACAATTGCCCGTCACGCCAAGCTATCTTTTGCATTGAAGGTCTTCCGCAGACTATTGTTTCCGACAATGGCCCACAATTCATGTCCGCAGAATTTCAGTCATTCTGCCAGGCCAATGGTATTCAACATCTGACATCCGCGCCGTTTTCGCCTCAGTCAAACGGTGCCACTGAACGATTGGTCTGGACTTTCAAGTCACAGATGTTGAAGTTGAAAGAGTCGCATTCTCGGGAGGACGCGTTGTTGCTCTTTTTGTCATCGTATCGCTCTCAGCTCCGAGATGGTCGCTCGCCGGCTTAGTTGCTCCACGGTCGTCCTCATCGAACCTTGATGTCTTTGCTGCACCCGCCGCATCAGGTTCCTGTGCAGTGGCAGACATCTGCTTTTGCTCCAGGCGACGTTGTATTCTATCGCAACTATCGAGGTTCACGGCGTTGGCTCGCAGGGCGCATTCTTCACTGCCTCGGCCGCGCGATGTATTTGGTTTTGGGGGCCTCTGGTGAGGTGCGTCGGCATCTCAATCAGCTGCGCCTCTGTCGTCGCACGGGTTCTGCCGCTCCCCGTCTGCTTTCAGCGACGGTGCCGTCCGGTCAGCGCCCTGGGGACCCATCTACTGGCTCGCCTCATCCCCAGGTGTTACCGACGATGCCTTCCGTTTTGCCCCATGGCGACGCGCCGCCGCCGACTCCGCCGCCGCCGCCGCCGCCTGTCCTCCAGGCGGCGCCGCCCGCAGTGGACGCTTCGCTGCAGCCGCCAAGCACCTCCCTGGGTCACGCGCCGCCGATCGCTTCCCGTGACCAGCTGTCCTCCGCCATGGAACTCTTGCCCGCTCCGGACCACATGACGTCTTCGCGCGTCGGGTACCCCGACGCAATGGAGGTCGACCCTTCGGCCCCTCCTGTCTCTTTACGGGCGCATACACTGCATGTTGACGTGCACCCTGGCCTAGGTTTTCAGGCGTTTCCTAGCTCCCCTCGGACCGAATGGCCGGATGCGAGTGGCACAGCCTCGCCTGTTGTTAGGCTCCCCACCTCATCGCATACGTCAGCATGGGGTCCTCCCCACGGCGGGCGGAAGCCTTATAACACGACCGTTCGCCGATTTGCGGGGGAGGAATGTGGTGTCACCGCCAGACACCACACTTGCTAGGTGGTAGCTTTAAATCGGCCGCGGTCCATTAGCACATGTCGGACCCGCGTGTCGCCACTGTGTGATCGCAGACCGAGCGCCACCACAAGGCAGGACAAGGCAGGTCTCGAGATACGGACTAGCACTCGCCCCAGTTGTACGGATGACTTTGCTAGCGACTACATGGACGAAGCATTGCTCATTAGCCGAGCCAATAGTCAGAATAGCCTTCAGCTAAGTCACTGGCTACGACCTAGCAAGGCGCCATTAGTAACATTGCATGTATCTAAAGAGTCTCACTTGTATCGCCACAATCTCCAGATGTACCAGAAGGATGGCTTAAAGTTAAGTATTCCAGAAGCTACGTACTTTTCTTTATAGCATTCATTACGTATCCTGTTTCAGACCTCACGCACCCTGCTTTGGCTTAGCGCGTGCCTTTCGGCTTCCTCTCATTGTGTCTAGGCTGTCTTGTCTAGACACAACAGAATCTACCGACATGACGACAGACGATATGATCGTAACGACAGACCTGAATTGCATCAGAACTGTCGGGATTCAAACAGAGCAGGGCCGTCTCGACAAGGTGGATTTGTAGAAGTTAGGTCTCCAAATCCCAATAACGACGCGCGCCAACAAAGAGACAATAGGCAATGACTCATACCGCTGGCAGCCAAGAAACCTACGTATGAAAATGACGACGCAGCTGCCGTAGCCAGTAATTATGCAAAAATGGCAGACATTAGGGACATCTTACTCCAGGAACACGACGTAAAACATAACAACATTGCACATCCTGTGATTGACATTACAGTAAATGACGCAAAATTTACGGCAGTATTTGACTCTGGCAGTCCCATTTCAGTAATTAGTGAAACAGCCTTTAGCAAATGTAACATATCGAACGATTGCCCCACACTTCCGTTACGTAAGATTAAATTACAAGGTGCAATCTTTGGAAAAAGTGTAGATGTACGCCAACAAACCAACTTAGAATTATTTTGTCAAAGCCACAGCTTCTCTATGAACTTTCTTATTGTTCCATTATTGTCGACGGAAATTATACTGGGAGTAGACTTTTTGCAAAGTAATCTTAAACTTTCACGATGCTGAAATAAGCTTAGAGAAAGAAGATAAGTCAATAGCTTTGAAATTTGAAGATTGGCTCTCAAACCATGACAAGGAAATTAATCGGTTTTACCTTCTGTTAGACAACAGTTCGGAATTTTCTACGGAACTAGACACTAACAATCACTCTGCAAGTACTGACAGGGATGATATCGACGACATATTTGAAACTAATGAGTTAATTCAGAATAAAATTCAAACAATTGACAATTGTAATGACAGTGATAGGCAGGACCTTTTTGAGATTTTACAAGCACATTCCACAGTTTTTACTCACAAAACAGGAACAATCAAGGGATTTCAATACCAATTTCGTGTTCGTGAGCATACTAAATTTTGTGTTAGACCATACGTAATTCCAGCACATTATAGGGACCGTGTTAGAACAGAAATACAATCTATGCTTGACGAGGGCATTATTGAGCCTGCAGTAAGCTCATACAACAATCCATTACATGTTGTTGAGAAGAAAAATGGATCGATCAGGCTTGTCTTAGATTCGAGACAAATCAATACTATCATTATTCCTGAAACAGACAGGCCGCAAACGTTGGAAGAACTTCTTCTAAATTTTAATGGTGTAAAAGTGTTGACTTTCATTGATCTCAGATCCAGCTTTTATCAGATCGAACTTCATCCAGAATGTAGAAAATACACAGCTTTCCTTTGTTTCGGCGTTTGTTATCAGTTTCGGAAACTTCCTTTTGGTTTGAACATTTCTTCGGCAGCATTCATTCGCGGACTAAATTCCATATTACCTGAGTTCTTAAAACGTCACATCACCTTACATGTGGACGATATTCTAATAGGAGAAGCTTCATGGGAACAACATAATCGCATCCTCAACAGTTTCTTACGTATTTTTACAGTATGTGGAATTACAGTTAACTTGGAAAAATCTGAATTTGGTAGGTCAAAGGTGAGGTTTTTGGGACATATTATTTCTTCTGAAGGCATTCAGCCGGATCCTGAAAAGTTAGAAGCAATCAGAGCCATTCCAGTTCCATCCACAAAAAAACAAGTCCGCAGTTTTCTAGGTCTCGTAATTTTTTACAGTCGTTTTCTGAATATGCAAGTTCTTGTTACACCAAAACTTTGTTCTCTCACTGGAAAAAATACTATTTGGAACTGGGACGAACAAGCACAGTTGGAATTCAATTCTTTGAAAGAATCGGCACTTAACGCGCCAATACTAGCTCATCCAGATCTGTCACAAGATTTCTGCCTTAGCACGGATTCTTCTAAAGTCGGTCTTGGTGCCCATTTATTTCAAGAAGCCATAGAAAATGACACTGCTGTTCAGAAAACCATTGCTTTTGCTAGCCGAGTGCTAACAGAATCTGAAAAAAATTATTCCGTTACTGAATTAGAAGCTTTAGCTATCGTTTGGGCATTTAACAAATTCCGTTTCTTTCTTTCTGGTAAGCACGCAAAAGTATACAGTGATCATCGTGCATTACAATTTCTTATGTCTTCAAAATTAAATCATGACAGGTTAAAACGTTGGGCATTGTTTCTGCAAGAATTCCACTTCACAACAGTCTACATTCCCGGCAAGGAGAACATTGTTGCGGACGCACTGTCACGCGCACTGGCTGGGCTTAAGAAAAGTAACACAGAAGGCAACCTCGAAAAAAAATTCAGTATTCTTTACATTCAGAAAGTCGCCTTTGAAAACTTCATCACCACATCGTTAAAGGACATTGCTCATGAACAAGATAAAGATCCGATTTGGAAAGACATCAAAAGCAAATGGCATGAAAAGACACACACACAGATTCGGCATTATTATCTGGTTAGAAACAACATACTGTTCAAACGCTGCACTGTTGATGACAAACTATGGGTACTTTGCATTCCTGACGATTTTGTTAATAAGCTCATTTGGTACATTCATTTGAGCTATGCACATTTTGGCCCACGAAAATGTTATCATATTCTTCGAGCGACTTGTTATTTTAACAATATGGAAAAGAGAATTCGAAGAGTCTTGTCTATTTGCAAAGTTTGTCAAAAGAAGAAATCATCTACTATCTCCCTTCGTGCTCCGCTGTTTCCTATCATTCCTTCTAAATTAAAAGAATTTGCTGCTGTTGATCTCTTGGGACCGCTTGTCAGAACATCTAATGGATTTTCGTACGTTCTAGTCGCTGTTGAGCTTACTTCAAAATTTGTTTCTTTCACACCGTTGCGTAAAGCCACTGGACGGTCCGTATCCAACGCCTTTGTTAAAAAATTTTTACGTGAAGTTGGACACGTTAGTAAAGTCATTTCACATAACGGACCGCAATTCAGATCTGCTGTTCGGTCACGCATGCTTCGGAATCATAAAATCAAACCTGTTTTTATTTCATTGTACTCACCACATTGTAACCCCTCCGAACGGATTATGTAAGAAATCAATAAGCTTTGCAGACTTTATTGTCACAGAAAGCATCAGCATTGGGACAGATATTTACACTTATTTCAAAACGTGCTGAATGAAATGCCTCATGACTCCACTGTTTTACCACCTACTGTTGTACTGAAGAATGAAGAACCATCGACAGAATCAGAGAGCTTGTACCTTTCCCGAATACGCGTAAACTTCGACACAAAGACATAATTGATTTAGCTATTAAAAATATAAAATCTGCAGCAGACAAAAGGAGAAAACTACACGGTAAAGCAAATGCAAAGAAATTATATATTGGTCAGAAAGTTCTCATTAAAGCTCATTCATTGTCACATAAGAAGAAACACTTGAGTCACAAATTCTTTCTAGTTTACAATGGACCTTACAGAATCCGATGTATACCACATGATAATTGCGTTGAAGTTGAAACTCTGCGTACTAGGAAGGGTAAAGTTTTACACCACATTTCACATGTAAAACCGTTTATTGAAAGATAATCTGCTTTTTAACTTTGCCTTTGCCATATAACTTTTCACTTTACATTACTAGTATGCTTTGTCAGACTTAGAATCTGTTAATATGCAAAAATGTTTGAAGTTAAATATCCAGTCAAGAACCAAGAGAACTTATTTAAACAGAAATTACGAATGCATTGTTATTGTGAACAGACGACACAGTGTTATTGTGTGTGTACATTCTTGCTTGTTTGTTGCACGATTACGTAATGACTATAAGGCTCACACACTTAGAACATTTACCAGTACTGCTAATGAGATTTTAATGCAACATTTTGGTTTACTTGAAAATACATTCTGGATTTAAAGTACTTTCTGTGAGATACCAGATGACACAGTGATTAGTTTATGTGACAGCTACACGATTTTATCACGACGCTACTAATGAGTGGCAATTTACAATGTTGCTTTTTCAGTGTTTCTGTTTTATATCTGCACAGTTTTTCTGTATTATTCTGGAAAGTAAAACATGTTTTAGTAGTAACTTTTGTGGTATAGTTACAATGAGACAGCCTTTTCCGTAGCACAACAATATGTTACATTATAGTACTTTCTTGATCATGGTAAGGTACGTAATAACTACGATATCTATACGCAAAGAATGTCACTTTCGTTTATAATGAGGTAAGTACATTGACTTCTGCAGAACTTAGCTTTCAGAGGACGATAACTACGACACTTCCACAGAGATTATCTTACAATAAGACGCACAGTTTAGCGCTACAGTACACGTAGTTGAGTGATTAATTTTGTACTCAAAACATTTATTTTTAAAGATATTTAAAGTACAATGATACAAAGTTTTTACGTGATACATTTCATTCCATTGCAATAATCTGTAACACCTGAGGGTATAATTACATTAATCCTCAGGGGGGTACACGTTTACTTTGTGTACCATATGTGTGGCAAGCACAAGGAGCCCTAGCTAATATGGTATTTGCTTATACAACTTTACACCTCGGTACCATATTTCTCCAACACAAAATACACAGCTACCTGATTATTTAACAGAGAAACAAACATTTTTTTTCTACATCAGTGACAGATGTTTACGCAATTACACAGGTGGATAACTTCACACTTATGAAATTGTATTTTGTCTGTACTGTGTGAACCCTTCATATTTTTCAGAACCATTGTGATACTATGAGGGCTTTGAATGATGTATTTGGTATGAGATCATGATTTTTAAAGTACATATGAGGTAGATGAAACTTTTGACATGAGCAGAGAATTTTTTGTATGTTTTGAAATTATTGAAAGAAGCTGTGACGATTCTGAGATGTGATTGATCTGTTATGATGTTATTATTGCGATGACGATGTGTATTATGCTGTTGAGGTACGTTTATGATCAATAAGCTGAGAATCGTACTTTAAAGAATTATGAAATGTGTGTGCATGCGTGAATGTATCACAATTCCGTCGAAAATTTTTTGGACACTGTTATAATTACAGGATTTTGTTTCTACACATTTGTAACGTAAATTTTCGACCTGTGAAATTTTCATATGAGACTGTCACTGTAACGGAAACTGGTGTCATAAATATTTCAGTAAGAAAGTTAAGTGACCACCTGCATGTAATGCGTCGTGGGTACCCAGCGGCGCGACAGTCGCCTGGAAAAAAGCCATTAGTGTGTGCCTTTCAGAGGCACAGGTGGAGAAAAAAAAGGGCAAACTTGAAAACATATGATTAAACTGTGGAGCTCTTAATTTATGATATTTACTAAAATGCCTAATGAAATGATGAGAAACATTTCACGGCTATTGTCTTGCTAGTTGAGAGCAATGCCATATGGCTTGCTTTATGTATTTATTTACTCAATTTGTTTAATATCTAGTTTCTAGCTGCACTGCAGCACTGGTTAAAATAAAATTTAATAGATGTACTAATATAGTTATTTTATGCATACAGATCGAGTCAATAAGAAATTTATGATCTACTTCCAAGAAAATGAGGGCACATAAATAGACATTTCCCTTCACAGGAATTGCATAAATAATTTTTTTACGATTTGGTAACTTATCTGCCAGTGTAAGTTCTCGTGATGCATCACTCTAGTGTTAAGATGTGACATAGGTATTAAAAACGACCATTTTTACTGTAATATTTTTTCTGCTTGAGCTATGTTATGTTTAGGTATAAGTTATTGCATTTGCTGCTGCTGTTTGCCAGGCATAGTCCTACTGAATTTTACATTGTATTAAGCTAATTTTACTACTGATTTACTTTTCTTGTTTGCTGCGCATTGCCTTATATTAGTTGTAATATTGCATTTGCTTTGCTAATTTATGCTGCTTGCTTTGCCAATTTGAATTTTTGTCATTGCTGTTTGTGTTAATTGTTTTGCGCTGCTGCATTACCTTGTCCCTTAGTTTAGCATCTGAGCTCAGTAGATTTAAGTTAGCTTAAGATGGAGTAGGCTATATAAGAGAACGAGTTGTGATGAATGGAAAGAAATACATTGAGAAGCTATAAGAAAATGGTTCGGCCAAAAAAAGTATTTAAAAGAGGATATGAACAAAAATGTAGGGTTTAGGGACAACAGGTTTAGGTAGGATTTTCTTGGAAATAAATGATGAGGTAAGATAATGGAAAATAAATAATGAGGTAAGAAATATGTGAACATATAATTACAGAAAGCATGCTTGGATAGGATTTTTTAGGTGGAAACAAATGTTGAAATAAGACGAAAGATCTATGGAATAAAGTATTGGGTTGGAATGCAGTAACAAATGTTCACTGAAAACAAACCCTGTCCTGTATTTTTATGTTATTACACTATGTGAATTTGTGTTTTTCCTGTCTGTATGTGTCTAGCTAATAAGATTTATGTTGTACAATTTTTCTGATAATATGTTATTTATCTTGTAAATATGCTTAGACATTATTTATTCTGTTTTGTTTTAATGCTCCTGTGTAAAGTTGATGTTTCAAAAGTTATTCTGATCTTTTATGTATTTACTTATGTCATAATTCCTGTAACACTGATGTATATGTTAGTTCAATTCTTTTGTAAAGCCTGTATTACTACAAATGTTATCTGTATTGTTATGTTCTTTAGTGATATTTTGTATCTTTGTTATTGTATTATCATGTTATAATATTGTAATTGACACCAGTTCAGCAAATTAAGTAACTTGTAAGCATTCATTTCACTGCACACGTTTCTGTTGGTCATAGTATATGCACAATATTTAAAAAAAAAAAACGAGGACTGTTAGTGCTCCCACGTGTGTTGATAAGTCAGCAAGGGACTGGTTAACAGCATTGCTGGTTCTAAGGACAATTCCAAAAACTTTGTGAGTACACAAGTGGTGGTTTATGGACTTGCTATATTCTCCGCACGACTCTTCGATGGTGATTGTGCACCTGCACAGTCACAACAGTTGACTGCTGGCCGTCTCTACAAAGACAGTGGGTCTGCATCTTTGATGACTCACCAATACCATTATTTCTACAAGGACTGCACTGGGTCTGCACCTTTGATGAGTCACCAATAGCATACTCTCTACCAGGACTACAGTAGGTCTGCTCTTTGATGACCTACCTACCAATATTCTTCAAAACTTCGACTGACTCTGCTGTGGGTTTGCTCTGATGTGGCCCATTACCTGTCTGCATGTCAAGAGTCAGCACTGTCTTTCCGTTGGAAGGACAACACTACTTCTTCAAGACTGCATGGAAATCCACTACTTCCGTGCGCATTTTCTTTTACTGCTCAGACTTCGAGAAAAAAAAAAAACTGCAATTTTACTGTGATGAATGATCAGGACTGTCTTTAAGGACTGTGAGAAAATTTTAGTTTTTGATCAACATTGTATCAACAAGTGTGTGCATTTGATTTCTTTGTTATTGTAATTATGAAAATTTTTTTCAAATCTGTATTGGCCACTGCCCAAAACAATTAGTAAAATTTTTTGTGGGGAGCATGGAGGCTATGTAAGTAGGCTGTTTAGGTTTTTATATTGGTAACGCCACGTAGCGCTCTGTATGAAAATCACTGGCTGTGCTGTGTGCAGTCTGTGGCTAGTTTGCATTGTTGTCGGCCATTGTAGTGTTGGGCAGCTGGATGTTAACAGCGCGTAGCGTTGCGCAGTTGGAGCTGAGCCACCAGCAGTGGTGGATGTGGGGAGAGAAATGGCGGAGTTTGGACATTTGTAAGACTGGATGTCATGAACTGCTATGTATATTATGAGTTTTCAACACTATTAAGGTAAATACATTGTTTGTCCTCTATTAAAATCTTTCATTTGCTAACTATGCCTATCAGTAGTTAGTGCCTTCCGTAGTTTGAATCTTTTCTTTAGCTGGCAGTAGTAGCGCTCGCTGTATTGCAGTAGTTCGAGTAACGAAGATTTTTGTGAGGTAAGTGATTTGTGAAAGGTATA